>NW_028327175.1:146719697-147020716 GCF_987537825.1 Furipterus horrens | reverse complement strand
ATATATTGATGCATAATAATATTAAAAACAAAACATTTTACAAGTCATGCATTTATTTCACAATTTCTTTGGGTCAGGAGCTCAGGCCTAGCATATCCAGGTCCTCCGTTTTTGGTCTCACAAGACTATAATCAAGTAGTCAGAGTTACAATGTCAGCTGAGACTTGACTAGGGAAGCATAAGCTTACAAACTCCCTCAATCCCATTCCTTGAAATTATAGGACTGAACTCTTCTGTGTCTGGCTGGCTGTCAGCTGAGATTACCCTCAGTTCCTAAAGGCTACCATGTTTCCTTGTCATGTGGACCTCCCAACATGGCTAATAACTTTGCAAAGCCAGCAAGGGAGAAAAAGGGAATGAGCCTCAAAAGATAGTCACTAGAATCTTATGTAATAAAACCCCATGTACATGTAAGTATAACTTTCATCACCTTTGTCAGATTTTTTTGGTTAGAAGCAAGTAACAAGTCCCACCCACACTCAAGGGGAGGAAATCACATAAAACTAAAAGGCAAGCACAGTCTGGGGAGTGGGGGTGGGGTCATCTTAAGAGTCTATTTACCATCGAGCCTTTCCAGTTTCTCTAAACTTGGGATCCAGTTTGTGAATTAAGGATTATTCCCTCTGTCACAGCAAAATGAATGTGCCATGGTTGTTCCAAGGAACTCTAGGTTATCAGGTTCACTTCTTAACCTGATGCTCCCAGTCTGACCTGAAGTTTTATTAAACTATCCTTAATGCAACTATATATTCCTTCTTTTAAGGGGTAAACTATAAAATCAGAGATCATATCTTTCTCTATATCATCTGTATCTTTATTTATACCTATCATCTACAATTTGGAAAAATTAGTTTTACGATGACATCATTGATAATTACTTTAGTTATTTTCATTTTAACTCTTGCCATTTTGTCAGAAAATTATAGGGCATGGTATTCTAAATAGTGAGATTACACATCTGGCAGATTTTTGTGTGAGTTCCTCATGGACTCAAAACAAAGATAGCAGGATTTTCCTCATTTCATACTTTTAAGAAAGTTTGTATTTTTCCAAAGTAATAAGAAGATAGAGGGAAAAGAGATCTAAATTGTGGGGCAGTAAACCTGGAACTTGGTTTTGGATGCTTTTATTAGTTATACCACCTTGGTCAGGGCATTTCAATGCTTGGGATAGGGAAATATGGAGATACCAGAGGATTGGCTTCATTTTCCTCATGAATAGATATAGATAGATGATATAGATATATAGATATAGATATTATAAAGGGATGGCAAGTTCGCTTCTATTTCTAAAATCCTATGATTCTATTTTTCATTGGATAAATGACATAAACAGATATGACTTCTACACCAAAATGCATAATATATACACATTTACTTAATACTTAAAATGGAATATGGATGCCAGCCATTTTCTAAGTGTCAAGGTGTTTATGTCAATTTCTAAGGAAAAAGTTAAAAATAGAAAATTTTTAAAAACTTTATTACTGAGGCTTTATACTTCTCTGTCCATATCATGCTTGATACGTCACCTGTTGTGCATCATGAAATGAAAACTGTAAGTAAAAGATACTGTTACTTAAATAATATGAGTGAATTACACTCAAACAAAGCTGCCTTTTTATAATAGTTTGTTCTTTTGAAGTAAATCAAATATAAATTGTAAAGACCAATATAGTTTTGCACAAGAATATGCTTCTAATTTCTGTAACTTTTTGCTTAATCACCATTGACTTGATTGGTGTCATTTTCCATCTCTAGCAAATATTGCATGTGGTTAATATATCTCTAACATTCAAGCACAACTCAATCAAAATTTGTGTTTCCTTCATGAAATTGCTGGGCACACATATAATTCCTTCTTACCAAGTAGTTATCTAGATACAATATGAAAATACACTTCGCTGGAATGTATAGTTTATATCATTATAAACCGAGAAATGTGATAAATCAAAATAGAAAGACTACTTCCAGGGAAGTCTTGAAGTGTTTTGATAAGAAAGTTTCAAGCACAAAATGTTTTTTTAACCTATGAATTTTAAAATCTAACTTGTACTCAATAACTATGTAATGGGTATGCTTACTGTTTACCTCACTGAAAACAGCATATTAGCTACATTTTTATTTTTTAATTTTACTTTTACATTTTAATCAAATAATGTACATTTAGGAGCTTTGTTTATGGTTTCATTAGCAGGGGATAACATGCAAGAGAAAGAAATAGACACTGCTGGTTTAAACTGGAGAAAAATTGTTATAAGAAATTGTACACAATTCCTATTATTATACATGTTTGATTGTGTCATAGCAACAAGTAATGAGTTCTGTGCACAGTCATTTTTTAATTTTAATGTTTGGAATGAACCCAAATGGTCAACCACTCTTCCAGTAGAACTCACTCTTTCAGCTTCATTGAATTAATTTAATTAGAAAGACAATGGACTCTCCCCTTTCCCACTGCCACCTCCACAGCATTTTTAGAGAGTAATAATTTGTGTTCTAATTGCCATTTTGAATAAGTGAATAACTTTTGCAGAGAAACATTAAATCCAAATATGATTTATACCATATATATTTAGTTCCTATAATATACATTAAGGATATGTATCTGTGGTGTACGTGCATGTGTGTATAGATCCTAATAGACTGAAACATGGGCTGGAGATGCGTAAAAAGTGTTCAATCTAAAGATTACCACTGGTATGACTTTGTTGAAAAAGATCTTATTCTGGCCATCATATATAATTTTAATTTATATGAGAAAAATAAAAATTAGCTGAGGTTAGTAAGTGGAAAGAGAGGTTATCACTCCCTAGTGATAGCCAGCTGGATGGGTTTGATGCAAGTGGGTACAGGTAACAAGGTTCTTGATGGTCGCAAAGAATTAAACCAAACACACAGAGAGTTTATAGCAGAAAGAGAGAGAGCAGATTTATTAAGCAATAGTACATGCCACAGAACATGGGAGCAGACCAACTCCAGGAGGAGATTGACCTCAGGGGCTGGAGGGATTCTATTTTTTTATAGGGCAAATATTTCCTGGCTAGTTTTGGCAGAGTTTTATTTTACATGTACAAGTGTTACAGAGCGAAAGGGTGTAAAACCCAACAACTAGAGTTGAGGAAAACAGGTCTTTATTTATAATATTCCAACCTGGGAAGGACAGTGAGCACTTCAGCTCAGAGCCCTGTTCTCCCACAAGACCCAGCACTTCCCTTGCTCTCCAAAAGGCTAGAAGCCAATACCATGCCCAATAGCTCCCCATCCCTTATCTGTCAGCTCTCTCCTTCAGGATCTGGGGTACGATGTCATCAGCCTCCGTATAATAGTCCAGGAAAACATGCGCCATGTTGCACAGGATCATGCATGGTGCTCCCTTTCAAAGCAGCATGGAGTTCTCCTCTGTCCTCCTTGCAAACTGTGTGGATTTCCTCTCTTCCTCACAAAGCCGCATGGAGATCTTCTCTTCTCAAACCTGCATGGAGATCCTTTCTTCTCAAAGCCGCATGGTGTTCTTGCTAAAATGTCTGCCGCCTATTTTTAACCCCCTGACTGTGTTCTCTGACACAGTGGGTGTGGTACACAGTTCTGACCATTTACAGAACCTTGCTCAGGTTCTGTATGCTCTTTCTGCACCATTCCATGGTCAAAACCCCTCCCATCTTCTTGGGGCCTTGGAAGAACCAAAGCCATTTGTGTAACAAAGACACTAACTACTAGCCAGAGTCATGCAAAGGCATCTTAAAAGCTGTTCCCTTTTCCCCATCCCCCAACCTGCAGGCTCTGAGGATTTTTGGATACCCCCACTCTGTAACACAAGTAGTTATATTTTAAGCTACTGTGCATGCAATCTCCCATGATTTTCCTTGATTGGCCACCAGGGAAGGAATGCTAATTCATTGTAATGCCATTATAATGAAGCAGGAGTCATGTAGCATCTTCTGCACAGATACAGCCATTATTCACCATGAAGCTGCATTTGTCCAGAGAGTGGATTAGAACAAGATCTCTGTGTGATATCAGTGTGCTTTGTTTTAGCCCTGGGGTGCCTCTGGAGTTTCCTCCCTTCTATTTCCTGCCTCAGGTTATCTATCAGTTTTAAAGCAGTGTGGAAGAACGTGGCCATGGAAACAAGGGGTTCTCTTTATAGTCTCATTTAGTGTAAGCATTCTCTCACTACTTCCAACTTGGTAGAATGAATCTTTTGAATTCAAATCTTTTGAGTTCATATACACTTTCGGAGATTGCTTGTCAGTTCTATGTGTTAACAAAACTTGACAACACTAGCTCTATGTCAAGAACACTACACTTGATTTGAAAATAACTCATTTTGCTTTAGCATCAGATGCTTTCCCTTCCAAAAGTACAGTTAAGCACATCAACAACAATAATTATAATTCACAACTTTCAAGTCCTTATTCCATAAAAGGGACTGCAATCAGCACTTCACTGCATTACCTCATGGAGTCATCAGAGCAACCCAGGAGGCTCATTTTTTTATGCAAATCACTTTATACACATGGGTGTATGGGAATAAAGTTGGTATAAAGAGGAAATTTTATTTATTCATAGATTATTTTACAGTATATTTATGTCTTGAAATATTCTGCACAAGCTTTTCTCATAATTAAAACGAAAGACTAGCTATGTAAGACAGTAAGAAAAAAGGCTGGAAATCTACTGCAGCACTTTTATTTAGTATAAGTAGAGTCTACTTTAGTGGCAATGCTATGTAAATATATTAATCTGGAAAAGCTGTGGATACAGATGAAGGAACTTCAAAGTTAATTATTTGAATTAAAACAATAGATTAATGAGGAAGACGAAATGCCAGGTTGAATTTTCAATTTTGACTAAAAGGTCTCTATTTAAAGCAAACGGTCTTCAATACATCAAGGAAGAAGCACAAATGCCAATATTTTAGGATATAAAAGATTGAATGACTGTGACACTTGGTAAAAATGACATTAAATATTTAACTGTACTAGTATTGATATTTTTATTGCAATTATTTTTTTGTTATTGCTCTGGATATAGGAACACAATTCTTTTCAGGTACATACAAATGGTGTGATATTGTAACAGAACCCCTGGGCTCTCCGACTGAAACAGAACCCACAGGCTGTTTCGTTAGGGGCCCGACTGCCCGCCGCCAGAATTATAACTCTCAATACCAGAGTTTAATGAAAAGAAAAATAATTGTTTTTTTAATAGTTATATAGATTTAGATTATTTGCGGATTTCTGCCGTTAAGTCTTACTTTCTTTAAAACACCCACAAACACATATTTCTGCCTCCCCCTACCAAACCAGGCTAGTTTTAGAAAAGTTAAGAGATACCGTTTCCCTACTTCCTAGACACATTTCAGCTTTACCGCTAGCTGCCAATCATTCAGTTCTGATTGGGGAGACCTTGTCTGTGTTATGGTGCCCACCAGCTTTTAATCCAGAACCCTGTAAATTCCCCCTTCTCCAAGCCGCATGGTGTGTGTACTTCTCAAAACTGCATGGTGTTCCCCAGTTAAAATGTCTGACGCTTATTTTTAAATTCCTCACTGCGTCCTCTGATGCAGTGGGTATGGTACCCAGTTCTGACCATTCACAGAACCTCACGCAGGCTCTGTAAGCTCTTTCAGTACCATCCCATACTTCCAAGACTCCTCCCATCTTCTTGAGCCTTGGAAGTATCAAAGCCATTTGCACAACAAAGACACTAGTCACCAGCCCCAAGCATGCAAAGGCATCTTGAAAGCTGCTTCCTTTTCCCCATCCCCCAGCCTGCAGGCTCTGGGGACCTTTGGACAACCCCATTCTGTAACAATGATAGAAACACTGGCTCTATTGTGGTACAAATTTTGTAGAAATTGAGGGTGAGTAGGGTTATGCAATCTACCAATAAAACATAACTGGTAAAGAGTGGGTCCAGGGTCAAATTCTAAGTCTATTTCAGGGCCAGCTTTCTTAACTTCTATGACATGAGTATCAAACTAACTTTAATTCTTTTACTCTGATTGTAACCATTTATTATATGGAAAGAAAATCTTACTGTGAAGGGAATTTCATCTTGTGTACCACCTATTCTAAAAGGTCTCTTCAGAGTTAACACCTGCTGATTAATTGACCCCCTTATTTTCATTAAATATGTCTTCACCTCTAGTAATATTCCTAGTTCTGGTATACTCTCTGGTAATAAGAGACATCCAACTTTCCTATTAGCACTGTGTAGTGCATCTTATCCTTTTATTTTTATCAATCTGGGTTTTTATATTTTAAAATGATATTGGGGATCAGAATGGATTTTGAACATCACATGGAAGAGGTTAAACAAAAGTTTTTACTGGACAAAAGGAAAGCTTGCAAAATAGAGAGGAGGCAAGGGGACCACATTATCCCTATGTGTCCAGATATTCTGCTGGGTGCCAACTTACCAGCATTATCTCAGAACATCAGTTGCCCAGATCTGGAAATCCTTTGACCTGTGGACAGTTACAATGCCCACTGCTAGGGTGGCATAGAAGGAAGGCCCCATGGTTTAAAGTTAACCTCAGCTTGGTGTTACCTGTTGTGCTGAGAAGTGAGTGGAGGACACAGTTGTCCAGGCAAGCAAGAGTGAACACCTATGTTCATTTTTTCTTTATTTTTATTGTTTACACTATTGAAGATGTCCCCATTCCCCCTTGCCAAGTTCCTTCCAGCCCCTGCTCTCCTTTACCTCTGGCCATCACCACACTGTTGTCTGTGCCTATGAGTTATGCATATATGTTCTTTGGCTGATCTCTTTACCTCCTTTTATTCAGTCCCCTAGCCCCTGAGAACTCTAAGTCTATTCCACATATCCATGTTTTTGTTTCTAATTTGTTCATTAGATTCCACATATATTTGAGATTATACGATATATGTCTTTCTCTGACTGGGCTGTTTCACTTAGCATAATGTTCTCCAAGTCCATCTATGGTGTCGCAAAGATAAGATTTCCTTCTTTTTTTTATGGCTACATATGTCTAAATGTACGTTTTTGTATCCACTCATCTACTCATGGGCACTTGGGCAGTTTGCACATCTTGGCTATTGTAAATAATGCTGCTATGAACATAAAAGTGCATATATTCTTTCAAATTGATGTTTTGGGATCCTTGGAGTGTATTCCCAGAAGTGAAATCATTGAGTGTAAAGGTAATTCTATTTTTACTTTTTTGAGAAAACTCCATATTGTTTTTCACAGTGGCTACACCAGTCTGCTTCCCCAACAACAGGGCACCAGGGCTTCCTTTTCTCCACATCCTCGCCAGCATTTTTTGCTTGTTGATTTATTGATGGTAGCCATTCTGACACCTGTGAGCTAATATCTCATTGTGGTTTTAATTTGCATTTCTCTTATGATTAGTGATGTTGAACATTTTTTAATATGTCTTTGATCATCCATATGTCCTTTTAGGAGAAGTGTCTACTTAAGTCTTTTGCCCATTTTTTATTTGGATGTTTTTTTTTTCCCTGGTGTTGAATTGTTTAAGTTCTTTATATATTTTGGAGATTATCCCCTTATCAGATGGATCATTGGTAAATATGTTCTTCTATTCAGTGGGTTGCCTTTTCATTTTGTTGATGGCTTCTTTTCCAGATTGCCCCCAAAATCTTGTCTCCCTTAGCAATGCTCTCTTCTCTCCTATCAAAACTTTTGGTATAGAGTAATATGGCATATGATAATCTTGAGAGGTTTTTAGCAATGTATATGAAGTATTTTACTGAAAGAAAAACAAAGCTCTTCCTTTTTCAACACACTAGTGCTAGAAACACTTATAGTTAAGTTTCAATCATCAAAGAAGACAAGATGGGGTCAGAGCAATAACAAAAAAGTATTTATATCGTCTTTATGAAACTATACAAGTGCAAATACAGTCCTTCAGTTTCAATGATATAATAGTAATTAAAATAACTATTACTGATTTATCTCATTATAATTCATCTGCATTGTAAAAGAGAGCCCATTACCCCTTCTCTTCATGTGCCTGTGTGGTGTGTATGTACACTGTAGACAGATCTGCTGTTATTGGTGTTATATACCATTGACTTGAGTTATAAACATTATTGTTAGTTGACTTACCTGTTGTACATTTCTGTTTTTTTATCAGAAAAAAATCTCATTTAATTTTTTAATTTGATATTGAAACAGGCCAAATAAATTTTCAAGTGTTAGTTATGTGATCTATTTGTAAACAAATGTGTACTCAGGTCTCAAACATATTTGTACATCAGAACACGCCATCCTTACCTGATCTGTACTTTTGGATGCATTATCTGTAGGTTACTTGTTTGCCATTTTAGTAAAAAATGGAAGAATGAGTGTCATTTAATATTTATATAAAATTATGTGAGCTAGTATGTGAAAAATTATTTAAAATAATCTGACATTTAGAAAAGTATGTCTATATGAGAATATGTGGGTTTAAAAGATTATTTATTATTACAAAGAACAAAGGTTCCTTCAACATTCCCGAAGCTGATAAAGCTTATTATAAAAATATGATAAAGAAATATTATTATTATTATTATTATTATTATTAATTATATATTTGCTGGGAAAATCTTCCAAAGGGCCAACACTTTTATTTGTAACTATGCAATGCTATAATATTTAAGCTGATTTTTTAAGAAAATGTAGCAGGTACATTTTGCATGACGATTTTTCAAGCTAGATTCAAATTTATGGATTGTCTATAGAGTCTTGTATGCTATCCCAAGGCAGGGAGTTTTCCAGATCTATGCCATTTATCCTAATGTCTTCAGGAGGGTACATTTTATTTGCATAACCGCATTTCCTCTATATGCCTCAAGTTTAGCAAAATGAATCAGTTGAAAATGATTGCCCTGAGCTATGCTGCATTTTGTTTGGCAAAGAGATCATTGCTGTTTGGGGGGAAATGGGATCTGAATTGCATCAGTGCTGTTTGTGTCCAACTTGTAAAATGCATGGAATCTTTAACAGCTTAGGAAAGATTAGAGATGTACTCTATTTCAGCTCTTATGCAACAAATGTCTACAAGTCAGCCCACTGAAAAATGATAAGAAAGCAAGCATTGAAATGTTATATTGGAATACTGTATTGTTCCAGTCAAGCACTCCAGACATGTCTTAAAGAAGAGTGGCTTCTATTGTGTGTCTGTATGTTAGTTTTGTCTTTCACATTAAGATTTATGTTTTATGGATTTGCGCTAAGGTAACAGAAAAAAGAAGCAGTTCTCACCAAGACAGAGGCTGCTACTTCTTGATTTCTTCTTTTATTTTGGGGATATCTCTTTCATATCAGAAATCTTACTGAGTCGATTGAAGTATCCACTTCTGTTATTACAAGCATTTCCTTTTGATCAGGATAAAATTCAGTGATAACCCTTTTGAGAAGTGATGGACAGGGAGGGGAACAGATTCATGTTGTTAAAGGGAAACCAGAAATAGATGAAACTCACTAAGTGTTTGAATCTCTGCCTCCTACCCTAACCTCCCCAAAATATCATTTATAAATAGCATAACAAAAGTATTTTTACCTTTTTGAAACAGGACATTTTTCTATATCATGTCAAATATAAAGTTTAATATTTTGTGCTTTAAAATAGATTTGCATTAGCCAGCATATTATCTTTGTGAAAGAATGTGGGGGCACCTATAAGAGTGTAAACAATAAATACAAAGTTAAATAATTATCTATCTCTCAGGCCCTTGAGAGTATTAAGTGAGATAATGTACATTTAGTGCTAAACAGAGTGCTTCTTAATAAAATAAATGCTGGATACATGGTGAAAATAAAATAAAATAATAAAAAGAATGCATACAAGTAGAATGTTTTCAAGTAACTTTCTTTGGTTTCCAGGCACCATTCTGGTGGATAACATGCTGATCAAAGGGACTGCTGGAGGACCAAACCCCACCATAGAGCTCTCTTTAAAGGACAACGTGGATTATTGGGTGCTGTTGGATCCTATTAAGCAAATGCTTTTCCTGAACAGCACAGGCAGAGTTCTGGATAGAGATGTTAGTGATTTTTTTTCCTTTGTCTTTGTGTTACAACTGTATTATACTTTAGTTATCTGTATGTGTTTATTGATATGATATCACATTTTCTTTATGCGACTTGAATTTATTTTCTGCTTATCAACAAAAACATTTTTTTAAACTCCTTGAAAGAAGAATAGAAAGTAAGGGACTATATGTGTGAGAGAACCATTGTATCCTCCTTCTATCACCCTGGAAGCTCATCAGATTTCAGAACTAGGAGAGGAAAGAGTGCTTAGAATAAAGGGTTGGCAACCTTGAAAAAGTAAAATAAGCACAGTGATAATCCATTGTGAGGTTTGAACATGCAACCTAGGTATTGAGTTTGGTGGCAATACTCATGGGTGGTTGCTTCTACAAGCAGTAAGGATTGGTTGCAAGATCAGTATGTGGTGATGTATTATTACAGCTGTAAAAAACGAAAAAGAAAAAGAAAAAGAAAAAAACCTAAAAGAAGGTGAAAGGTGAGCACAAACTTCTTGGCTAGGTCCTTGTACAGTTGTTCCAGCCCAGCCATTTTAAGGCAGCATAACCTAAATATTTTGTTAAAAAATCTAGATTACCAAAGTCATTGAATGTAACATTTCTGAAAACATTTAAAAACTTGAGTACACTTATTTTAATGTAACTTTATTCTTTTTTTTTTTTTTTGTAATTCTGTCTTGTGTGCATTGAAGAATGTGTGCGTAGTGGAGTTTTAAATAACTGGTAGTAATCGTACAGGACCTTGGGAAAACTCAAGTACATCTAAATATGCCTAATCCCAAATTTCTGGTTTGTGAAATCCAAATGTGAGATTTTCAGTTTAATGAGCCTGAGTCATCTCACCACCTTGCTCTTGATTTATGAGCCACTTTCCAATATAGCATAGAGTAGATGATGCCTACACTACATCACATCTAAAGTTCAGAGACTTTAAGAGCCTTGTGGTGAGATGGGCAGTACATAGGACTCTCCCACCAGGGTGGGCTGTCTTTGTACACTTGGGAAGATCCCTGATTTAGCTGAATGAACATTGATGGCAGATGTACAACTTGGGTAGCAGTGGAGAAAAGGAATAGGACTGTTGGGCTCAATATAGGGAAAATAAGTAATCCTTAATGTTGTCCCCATTCCCACCACTGCCCACCACACACTATGTTTTTTCTCACAGCAACATTACTTACATACACCACAGCTTATCATTTGGGCTGGATGGCTAAGGTGTAAAATGGAATAAAGACAGCTGCTATCTTCAAATATATCTTGTATTAATTTATATTATCATAAATCTTAGTTTTATAAAAATAATCTGGACAATGGCACAAATTAGAAGCTGCAGGATACCCCTCCCCCTCCACCCCTGCTGCATTATTAATGGACATCCTTTACTGGCCCTATTTAGAGACGTCCATATCCAAGTCATATGAATTTTATAACATGTTAGGAGAATTATGGAATACTTATCTATTTGAGACAACTGTAATTTTATATTTTGTATTCTTTTCTAAAATCACCTTATAGCTGATTTTGATAATTTACTCAATCACTAATAAATTGCATTTTTTGGAGGCTATTTTCTAACATTTAAAGCACAAATTTTGAGTTTGCATTAAGAATAGAGAGAAAAGATATTCTTTAGTGTTGAGAAATTATATTCCATACACTCAGCTTTTAATATTGTTTAAATTTTAGTTAGTTACCAAAAATTATATTTACTGTTCAAGACAAATATCTGTTTCCTTAGTATTATTATTTTTTATTTCAAATATGGGCATAATTTATTGGACATTGGCTAAACTGAAATAATCTCATGGGAATACACTTAAAATTGATTTGACCTAAAAGTAATAATCACAAAAATATGCACAGATATCATTTAAAGAAAAAACCATGCTGGTTCTTTAACATAAAAATGAAAAAAATGTTTCCATGCTATGGTCAAGTTTAACCTGCAATGATAGTTTGCAAATTAAAGTGTTGTCAGTGGACACTCAACTGAAATTAGCTAAAGATGGTAGAGACTAGGTCATCTAAAGAATATTAAATGTAACATTAATATTGCAGAGGAAAATTTGTAAATTAAAAAAAAACCCACATGCTCACATACTTAGAATGAGTTTATCATTTGGCTAATAAACTTATTGAAACAATAACAAGATATTGAATAGTAGATGCTCTAAATCTTAGCAATATGAAACTTTAGTTAAATAACATCACACCAAAGATTTAACATTACCATCTAGCACAGGTGCTTTCACTTGCTGGTGGGACTTACAAAACCTGAATTAAAATAGACGCAGGACGTGAACCTTCCTACGAGTAGGAACTTTTTAGCTTTCCCGTGTTCTTTTTGTTGTATTTTGTTTTGTTCCTGTTTTTGTTGTTATTGTGACACATTTGATTGGTCTGCTGCTCTAGTGTACTTGGTTTATATGAAGAAAGTTTAATCTAGAAACTATAAATGAAGTCCACACGGCTAATTAATGAAAAGGCAGGTACCCAAAGCTTGATTTTTAATATCAGGGACTTCTCCTTGGATAAAGGTGTGAGTCGAATTTAAGCAAGAAGTTGGAAGTGTAAATGTAAAAATAAAACAAAAAGTCATGTAGAAGAAATAGAAATATAGATATAGTGTAGAAAAAGTTATATAGAAGGAAAAAGAGTTGTAAGAAGAACAAGAGGAGGAAAGTTTAGAGCTGCTAGATGGTATGAAGGATTTCAAGTTAAAAAACAATGTAAAGGTGGGAAAAAAAGACTACTTGATATATAGAAACTACTAAATCTTTATATCTGGATTAAATTGATCATTAAGAAGCATTTCACCAATATTGTTTCCAAGAATCAAGGAAAGAATGATAAAAGACTGAAATACACCTTTTCACTTATGGATTTGTCATTGTTTTCATCTTTGGGAGGTGTAACACATAGGATTCTGATAAAATCTATGTATTTATTCCTCAGGGAAAATTTTATTTGCACATAAACAAATTGTTTGCAATCAATTTCAAGAGTTTCACTAATTACCTAGATTACATAGAGCTCAAGTTACATATCTTGCCTTGGTTAAATAATCATCTTTTTTTTTTTAGTCTCAAATTGTTAGAAAATCTTGTATATCAAAATTAGTAATTCTAAACAGAAGTAAGAGAAAGGATAATTATTTACCACAGAATTTTTATGTCACATCTTACTGGAATAACTTGCTATAGTCTCAATGATATACTTAGATTTTATATACTTGCCATCTTTTCCGTAACAGAAAGTAATATTCATATGAATTGCAAAAAAATAAATCTTAATTTAACCTCTAATTTTAGTGCAGTTAGTTATGTTCTATATTACCTTTTTTAAAATTGTTTTGAATTTATCTTACTACTGCCATAATGCTTTTCTTCTCTTAAATAAGTATGTAAATGCTTTTATTCTGAAAATTCTTCACCCAATCCCATCTGTTTTACGTGTAGTATAGATCATTACCGCTAAAAAAGTGGTTATGGAAATAAGTGTTTTTAATCCAAATCTCATCAAATTATAGTTTCATTTAATTGTAAAATAGTATAAACCTGGTGGTAAATATATCAGAAAAGACAACTCAAATTAATGGGTAGAGTATTTAAAATATCAGTATTATAAATGTGAAAAATAATTTGATTGTGGCAAAATTGTAAATTTACCTGGGACAGAGGAAAACTACTTAGTCTTAGGACATATAGTCTATAATCTCTACCTTTCTCTGTGCATGTGCTGCATTTTTGTCCCTGCAGATTAGATTTCTTTTTACATATAATTTTGCTTTCCTATTTTTTGTTATTTGTTTGTTTGTTTGCATCGATGGCCGCTTTTATTAATATGCATTCAACTCTGGCTCTTTATAAGCTTTCACTTCAGTGCAGACTGACTATAGTCACTGTGTTCTTTTTCTGATTAGCGAAAAAACAGCATCTAAAAACTCACTGGCTTAAATCAATTATAGCTAAGGATGTGGGAGTGAGGTCATGTGGTAGATCACTGTTCAATTATACCTGCCCTTGCAGCAGCAGTTAGGAGTATCTTCCAGGGATGGCATTCCAAATCATGTTTTCTACAGTTTGTTCATCAAGGCCATAAACATCTTTTAATGGAAACATTTGAACAATTATGGCTGCATAGAGCTCAAGGAAATTTTTTAAGTAAATTACAAATAGTTTAAGATTAAATATAAAAAAATGAGCTAATAACCTAATAATTTTTATGAAAATTCCCGGGGACAATATAAACAGATAAATTTCCAAGTTTTAAATATTAGCACTGGCCCTGGCTGGTTTAGCTCAGTGGATTGAGCGTCGGCCTGCGAGCTAAGTGTCGCTGGTTCGATCTTCCAGTCAGGGTACATCAGAGAAGGAAAACTCTGACTCCAAAAAACCTCCGCTGCCTTGCGGCATACCTCTTCAGGGGAAAGGCTAAGGGAGTAAACCCCGACAGAAAATCCGGAGCCGGAGTCCCTAAGGCGGTTTGACGTTGTAGTCAACACCGGCAACTCCTGCGGCGCACCTGAAGCCAAGCTGTATTGACTCCGTCTTTCCCTTGGATCCTTCAGCTGCGAAGAGACGGGGGGTCTGCTGCATGGGCAACAGCAGACCCTCCATATCACCCTGCCCAGGCTCTGTAGCTTCAGCGTCATCGCAAGATGTCGATTCAACACGGGAGGAGACAGATACCGTGTCACTCCCGAGTCGGACTGCACAGCCATTCTCGGCGGTGCAGATAGACTCTTAAGAAGCTACACCATCGTCTCTCGAGACGGACGGCTGCCGACGACGACGACGAAATATTAGCACTCAATTAGAAAACGTATGTCATTGTATATATATGAGCTGTTGACAATTTTCAAGCTTAGTCCATATGTCATGCCCTGATTATTATAATTTTTATGTATTTTTAAAAATTCCTATTCACTGAAGTCACATAAATTTCCTTCAAGAAAGATAGATGAATGAGAGCGAGCGAGAAAGAGATAGGAACTGGAGAGAGACAAGTCATGGATGATAAAGCAACCAAAAAATGCAACCTGGCATGAAAATTAAGTCTCACTAACAATTATTGTCCTACTTGACCAATATTCTCTAAGTTCTGTAAGGCATGGGACAGTAATGGTTGTGATAACATCAATAATTACAATAATAATAGAAAGAAAAATATGATTCTGGCACAGTCCCATTATACTGCTCTCAAAACTCTGGGCAAACTTCTAATACCTTCGAATAGAGAAAAATTGTGTTCATGACAATCCCAAATATCTTACATCTCTTCTTTCAGCGTCTAAGTTGGTTGCTGCACAAAAGCTTTGACTCCTCTGCTCAGGCCAATATCTATTTAACTAAGTTTCATAGTTTTATCTACACAGAGTATCTTTCATGTGTATCGTTAGCATGACAGCAGTACAAACCTTCTAAGTTCTCACTTGTACTTTGAACAACCTCCCAATAGGTTTTTTGTTTGTTTGTTTGTTTTTACTGCATTTTATGGTTCAACCTATTCTAGATTCAGAGCCCCACAACAGAGTACTGACCTTGACAGTAGATTACTTTTCATTGCAAACTGGTTTATTTGGCTCTTAAGGTTCCCTAGATACAAGCTGCAACCTGTCTATCTCATTTATTTAACTTATAAACATACAGACTCTAATCTAGAAAAACTAAACCAAGTGCTGTTACCTAAATACCATCAATTTTTTTCTTATTATGCCTTTTCTGAGACTCTTTTGAACCTATGCTTTAAAATTACTGTTATTCACTTCCATTAGTTGAATATTATTTACTACCAAGACATGTCTTAAATGCTACACTGTACATTAAATATTTCCAAATTGTAACACTGGTATGTACATTTTTCTCTAAACTCCAAAACCTTTGAAACTCTTTTGTGACTTGCGTTAGTGTGCAAGGACTACATACATATAAATCCAAATTGAACTATCTGTATAATATAGTTAAATAAATAGAATGTCCTTACTAACTGATGGTGAAAAATCTACAGATATATCTAAATATTACATATACCTAGTCATATTTTCAAATGCATACTTTTTTTTTTTCTTTAGGCAACTTCTATAAGTAAGCCATTCACTGTGAAAGTTTAATTTGTGAAGGACAGCCAAAACTCTGATCAGCCATTTCCTTTAAGTTTTCTTCATTATTTAAAAATCATTTCTAAAACACACTGTGTTTTATTTCCTTTCACTGTCTTCCAGTTTATTTGTGAAATGATGAAGATTATTTTTTTAAAGGTGGTAAGTATATGGACAGAAAAATCTTGGGAAAAAATATTTTATTCCTGTAAGGATTGAATAAGTTTTGCCTTTGCTTTAAGAAAAACAAAACAATTATTAACGAGGTTTGCTAAAAATTTATTTCCCCCTAAATTATTTAGTTCTTCATATAACATGTTTTCTAAAAAAACTAAATTCCCTTTAGATTGAAGATGTGTGCTATAATCAATATGATAACTTCAATAAATTTACTATAAAAACTTTTCTTAGCATGTTGAATCCTAGGTGATTTTCTGAAAAACTCATATCACAATTTTATATTTTTGTCTTTTCATGCATATTTGTTGGAAAAATGTTATTCTGTTATTTTCTACTTCAACTCTACTTTTCGAGGATAACCCCCATCAACTCTTAGAACCTATTATTCCTGAACTTTATCTATGCATATCAAAACCTATACACACATATACATAAACATGAAAATATGCAAATAGCATTGAGTATTTTGTTAAACATTTATTTTTAAATTGAGAGAATAGTTCATATGTGTAGGAATAAATGGATTTTGGTTGTTTTAAATAATTATCTCCAAATTTGTACATACTTTTTTCTTCTTTGTTTAATAAATGAAACAACTTGAGAGAAAGAAAATAAAATTGCAATGACATATTTTTTTCCACCAGTTATGAAAGATAAACCAAATTTCCCTAAAACTTTTCTAAGCATTTTGGATTCCCTAAACTCTCACTAATAGACTTAGTTGAACTGGACTTGATATATTCATGATCTTCTTAAACTGTAGAGTAGAATATATTCCAACATAAAATTACAATCTGTGCTATATATTAGCTACAATGAATTCTTGCCTTCAACGTGATCCATTATAGTTGGAATTTATTGCACGCTAAGTTCTATCCATACTGCTAACAATTGCATAGAGAGCTAAAGTTGAAACTGACAAGTGTTCCAGATGGCCTGGATATCTCTAATTTATGGGCACTTAGCAGGACTAAGTGGTCTCAGTGCAACGTGCAAAGATTGTGACCTTCCTGTCCTAGTGGTTCCATTCAATATAGTATTAGAGGTTGAGATGAAATGGTATTATAGGTCTCTCTTGCAATATTTAGAAAACAAATAACCTTAGAAGAACATGATTCAACTGACTGTCTTCCAGAAGGTGTGCCAAGGGCCAATGGTGCTGGTATTTATTATTTTTTACTTCACAATTGAAATATGCAGGGCTTTTCTTAAATAGACATTAAAGCAAACACTTTAAAATTGGAAGTAAAGATGGAGGTCATCTAATTAGATTACTTCCAGAAAACTTCTAAGACCTATCAATAATCATTTTTTTTTTCCTCAAGCTTACAGATTTTTAGTGATGGGGCTTGCTTTATAGAATAGTCCATTCTATTCTGTACCATTTTAGATTAATTGAAAACCTCTATTTATATTGAAGACATAATGCTTCACAATACTTTTTATTCATTGTTCTTATTTCACCTTCCTGAGACTACAATGAATAAACTAAATGTTCACTAGAACATTTCACAGCAACCATTCAGATGTGTAGTGAATATTGCATTTTTTAGCTTAAATATCCTCGTTTTATCACATACTTGAAGGTGTTCAGATTTCACATTTTATTCACCCAGAATATGGTGCTTATTGTAATAAACCTGTCTCTGCATTTGATATTATTAATGAATATAAAATTTGTATTACTTTTGTGGCAACCCATTTACAATGTTGGCATAGGAAGTCTTCTCCCACTCATATATTTCGGAATTATATTTTATATTAACGTGTGTAACCATTAACCACTTATTATATTTTAGCAATTTCATATTTTCAAATATATATATTTAAATTTATTATTCTAAAATATAACATTTTTGTTATGACTATTTTTAATTTTTTAGAAATAGTTTATTTAATTATTTTTAGAGAGAGGGGAAGGGAGGGAAAAAGAGAGGGTGAGAAACATCAATGTGTGGTTACCTCTCAAATGCCCCAAACTGGGGACCTAGCCCACAACCCAGGCATGTACCTTGACTGGGAATCTAACTGGCAACCCTTTGGTTTGCAGGCCAGACCTCAATGTAGCAGCCAGGGCTACTATACTTATTTTTATAAGTTATTCTGACTTATTAAAATGATCCAATCCTTGACTTTTGTCATTAAGTGTATTTTATATCCTTCTGAGCTTTGTGATGTTCACAGATTTTGTACACATGACTAATGCCTTCATTTATGCCAGCAATTAAAAGTGGAATGCGGTAGATATTAAAACACAGAGCTATATGGCACATCACTAGAGACCCTCTTCCATTTGTTAATGATGCTTCTATTTATTTTTTCTAAGTACATTATTCAGTTAAGAAGAAATCAATTCAACTACCTTTTTCTTTATTGGTAGTATCTCATCAGATTAAACATATTTGCTTCAGATTACACATAGTTTTTACAACATTTATCTTTTAAAAATGTAACATGTGACATTTTTAACCCTTTGAGTACCAAAGTTGTTGTGAGCGACACTAACAAATTTTTGCAAAAGTGCCAGCGATGCTCACAGCGACTCTTTTTTTCGATGGCTATAAATGTAAATAACAATGGAATAATTCATATTTTATGTTTTGTTCTCTTTTTTTGTACCTCAGGTTATATATTGATATAAGTTTTTTTCATGTTGATGCAAATTTCGAATTGTGCATGGCACTCAAAGGGTTAATGTATTTATCCTAGCTTCGAGTTAGCATTGATATATTTTTAAATTGACTTTAATCCAAATATTTAATAACTTATTTAAAATTAAATATTATAAGCTATATGTTATGGAGTCCTTATTTCTCACTTTTGTGGATATTTACATTTTTTATAAATTAAAAATGTATTTTATATCCATCATATGTTAATATGTGCCTACCATGAAATTATTTCATATAATACTTATAATAATTCTATCATATCAGAGTTTACTTTTATCCCTATCTGTTGAGATGAAAAAACAAAGAACAGTGATATTTTCTGTTTAGATTTTATAGTAGGTTATAGAGCTAGGTCTGGAAGTCAAGCAGACTCAGAGTTTACACAGTCATTTGTCCTAGTGCTAGTTCATGGTAGAAGACTTAGCCATGACCAAAAGATTACCCTGGGTTTTGTGAAGCTTTCAGTCTAGTAACAGGAGAAAAATCAAAACAAGTAAACTACGTAATATGCCAAGTGGTAGGTGAAAAATGCAATACAGAAAAATGAATAATAAAAGGAAAAGTAGAAAAGAGATTTCAGGCTAGAGTTATGGTTTTTTAGATTAGGTGGTAGGAACAGACCATGCTAATAAAATGATGTATTTAGAGGAAAATTTTTGCAAGCTTGAAAAAGATTTTAAAAATCACAAAGATACACTTTTTAGTGTTAAACACTTTGACTCTAGAATCAAAGAGTAATAGGTGTGCAGCCCAATTCTGCAAGTCCTAAGCCATGAGATCTGAGTAAATAAATTATGCTTTGAAGGTACTTTTCTCCACCAAATTTATCATAAAAATAATTAAATAATTTAGTACATGTTTATGTATAGAATGCTTATTGAAGTATAATTTATAATGATGAAGACTGACAACATAAGACAGCTCATTATTACTATGATATCCACTCTGCATGTGTACTTATGTGTATAATAAGCGTATATTTGGAGAAGGAGGAAATTAGAAAAATAAACATTTAAACATATAGAGTGAGTGTGTTTGGTTGGACTGTGTATATATAGATTCTCTTTTGCTTATCTGCATTTTAATTTTATCATGTATTAACATATAATATTTTAGCAAAAATATAAATGGACCGAAATGTTATACAATCCTTCCCCAATGATTTTGTCATTAACACATTGTTTACATAACTTAGAAGTTTATACTGTTGCTTTTATAACTTTTGAAAAATTTGTTCTAGCCAAGCAAATCTCAACATTAATATTGTCATTGTATTTATCACCAGTCCTTTAATTGTGAACATGAAGCTACTTAAGACCTTATGTTTTGAGACAAAAAATTGAACAATTAAATAATTGTAATTTTCTTATCTTGTCCTTAAACTTGTGCAAATGGATCATTTTTCATAGGTATTGTCATGTGAAAATGAACAATAGAGAAAATTTTATTAAATAAGAGCTTTGACAGTATTAAGAAACTTTGATTTCAAAAGTTTTGTTTTTTTTAAGATACAATTTCTGCATTGCAGCCACCAATGAACATACACTCCATTGTGGTGAAAGTCCAGTGCGTTAACAAAAAAGTGGGCACTGTTATCTACCATGAAGTTCGAATAGTGGTGAGAGACAGGAATGACAACGCACCACAATTCAAGCATGAAAGCTACTACGCCACAGTGAATGAGGTCAGTTTCTATCCACTCTCTCTTTGTGTTTTCTTTGTGTTTTCTATAGCTAGCTAACTGTATACTATATATGGTTTGGAACGAGTCCTCTATAATAATATGCTTAACTGTTTACAAATATCAAGGAAATTTTATAGAACAATGCTTTAGAAAAAAATAAGGTCTGGATGAATTCTGACGTGATTTTAGGAATTCACTTCACTACAGAAAAAATTACTTATTTATAATAATGACCAAAATATTAACATTCATCATCATCTTGGACAATTTTGTCTCTGAATCCACATGCATGCTTACTGATGCTCAATAGGAGCTATTTATTCTCATGGTAAGGTGATAAACTAATATTTTTCATATTGCTGAAGTGGTAGCAGTAACTAAATATTGAAAACAATACCTATTTAAGATTTTATTAATTTATAGTTATTTCCTCACTCTTAGAATTATTTGGCAGATTCAAAATGTTTAATTATAATTCACAATTAAATTCTTGTAAGAAAATGGTGATCAAATTATTAAAAATATTTATAAAGTAATATTTTCAATTTATTAAATAAGTTTGGTTTTTTTTCTTTTCCATAGAGCCAAATTCATGAGCAAAGTATTATTTTTTTTAACAGTGGTTACTTTATTATAATTTTTTCTTATTCCATTAAATTAGAAAATATTTCTAAAGTCCCTCTAATATCACCTATTATATGTACTTTAAGAAAAATAAACCACATTTTAGCAGTTCTTCTTTACCTCCAAGATGCATTTTCTTTTTACATTAAAAACAAGTATCTAGTTTATAGGAGGATATCAGTGCAATTTGAGTATTGAATATAGCATTGGGTCTTTAAACTCTATAAGATTTTAAAAATTATTACAATGTATCCAATTTATCTCAACAATAACATTCTTCGATTCATAAATAAATTTTAAGAATGATACATTGGATAAGGGGCTGATCTCCAAAATATATAAAGAACTCATATGACTCAATAGCAGGAAGACAAATAATTCATTTAGAAAATGGGCAAAGGATCTGAAAGGATCCAAGTAAGACATACAGATGGCATATAGGCATATGAAAACACACTCAACATCGCTAGCCATCAGAGAGATGCAAATTAAAACCACAATGAGATACCACCTCACAGCAATCAGAAAGGTTATCATCAGTAAATCAATGAACACTTGCTGGCCAGGATGCGGAGAAAAGGGAACCCTAGTGCACTTTTGGTGGGAATGCAGACTGGTGTAGCCCCTGTGGGAAGCAGTATGGAATTTCCTCAAAAAAAAAAAAAAAAACAGAAAATGGAACTGCCTTTTGACCCAGTGGTTATTCTGCTGGGAATATACCCTAAGAATCCCAAGTCACCAATTCAAAAGAACTTATGGCACCCTATCTTCATAGTGGTGCTATTTACAATAGCCAAGTGCTGAAAACAGCCTAAGGGACCATCAGTAAATGATTAGATCAAAATAACATGGTATACTTACACAATGGAATACTATGCAGTGGACAGAAAGAAGGAACTCCTACCTTTGCAACAGCATGGAGGGAACTGGAGAATAGTATGCTAAGTGAAATAAGCCAGTTGATGAAAGGCAAATATCATATAATCTCACCTATAAGTGGAATCTAATGAATAAAATATACTAATGAACAGAATAGAACCACAGGCATAGAAAAGTGGAACAGACTGAAAGTGACAACAGGGGAGAGAGGAGGGGAATAATGGTGGAAAGAAGGGAAAGGGACTCGACAAAGAACATGTATGAATGACCCATGGACATGGACAAAATTGTGGGAATTGATTGTGGGAGCAGAGGCTGGGATTGGCAGAGGAGAGAAAAGGGAGAAAATTGGGACAACTGTAATATAATAACGATAAAAAATGATTTAATAAAATAAAGGAATAAAAAAAACAAAGGAAATGGTGTATATCATAATCTGAGACTTTTAGTTAATGTGATTTTTTAATAGCCCCACAAACTCCTCTTTTAAGTTTAACAGGACAAGTTATTGGTCAGTCAGTGCATAACCTCTTTGAGCTACCTTTATTGGACTGGTTTCTACTAAAACAGAAAGATGCTAATTAATGTAATTCATCAGATTACATGATTAATTGTTTTAGCATCTGAAGTATACTATTTCAATAACATTTTGCTTTGTTTGGTTGAGTGTTAACTTCATTTAGACATAAGTTGATAGATGGGTTATGTTATGCAACAGATTAACTGTAAAATCTATTCTTGTACTATATTTACTAATCCTGGATACATATCTTTAATTATTGTAAATATATTTATAATGTTCCATTTAAATTTCAAAGTATCCAATGTGATTTAACTACTTCCGCTCACCCCATCCAATATTTTCACACCTTGCTGAAAACTAACCTTTTCAAATACTATTTTAATCATGTCACTGTCCTGTTGAAGAACTGTGTAATTTCAAAGTATTGTCAGGGAAAAGGCCATCTGTCTCCATGGGCTGACTTTCAAGGTGTATCATAATCTGACATTTTGTCAAAGTATTCTTAAATTCAAATTCTCTCTGATAAAGCCTCACTTCTTTCAGAATAATTTCCTCTTTCACAGATGTATCCACTTCCTGGACTTTGCTCACACTGTTCATTTTACTTAGAATGGGATCCTCCATACTTTGCAAGTCTCCAAGTTTTGTTAATGTTTTAAAGTTTATCTCAAGAACTATTTCCAATTTTTAAAGTTGTCCCTAACTGTTCACATTGATTAATATTCAGTTCTCCAACCTCTAAACTCCTTCACCATCTGGATTAATGTTTCTTGCAGTGATAAAATTTATAGAAAAATCAAACATTTGATCTTAAACATTATTTGGAGAGGCTCCGTATTTTTTGTTTGCTTGTTTCTTTTTTATAAAGCTGTCCATGTGTCTCTTTCTCTCAATGCATTCCCCTATAGCTAATGAGACAATCCTATTCCACTGGTACTGTGGTCATGTCTTCTATGGTTTGATAATATTATTCCCCCCTTTGATTTTGCTCAAACTCTCATATCTATTTTCTTGAAAAAATAAAAAAATTGTTTAAAACTCAAGACAATCACAAGGGAAAAAAACAAATTTAGCTATTTTTCTCATTCTTCATTCATTTCATAAATTCTTCTATAGTAGTACTTCTCTTAATTTCTTTGGCTAGAAGATACACATACACATTGGGAAAATACATTGAAATTATATATATATATATATATGTATATATGTGTTTGTACGAGTGTGTACCAACTATAATGCTACCTGTAACTGTCTCCTATAACTGCAATCTGCCTGTAAAATAAAAAAGAAAATGAAATAGATTTTACTCCTCTGTGCAAAATTACAAGATATTTTTTTATTCTATGTCTCCTTTTAGCATAAAGCATGAATTAATCCAAAACAACTAAAGCTTTTTTTTTTAATCCCTCAGGGTTTAATAGATTATTGGTGTCAAAATATTTTACACTTCATTAAAACCCAAACAAAGGTAAAATCATTATCACAGATATATAAAAGAAGTTTCCAAAATTTAAGTCCTGATTAATCACTCTTCTTATTCACTATGAGAATACTGAGACCTGGAGCAGTAGCATGAATTGCCTGTGTTACACATTAAACTAGTCACAAAGTTGGGAATAAAACCCAAGTTCTTGGTTCAACCATCCATTTACTGCTTTTTAATAGACATCCTATTATGCTACATTACATCCATTTTCATATAACTGATTTAAAAATAAATCTCAGGGTTTATACTTATAATATTATATCATAATATAATAAAAATGAATGTTTTTATCAATTCATGAAATCTCAGTCTCTTACGCTTTGCAAACATGTTCTATTAGTGTGTCAAATATTCTAATGCTTGTATCTAAATGCTGAGCAAGGATTATAATAAGGTTTATACATTTTGTGAGCAAGACAGAACATTGCAAGTATATTTCTCTCTTTGGGTAATTGGAGACTCAAATGATATTGGACAATTTTATCATTAAGTAATTACTCTGATTGATTTGAAGAACAAATTGCACAGTCTAATTATTTGCTGTCCATTCTTAAGCAATTTTGGAGGAAAATGTTTTCTGGCAGTGATATCCTTAATAGCCGAGGTATCCCCTCCTCTCTCAATTCTTTTGACATATGAAAATTAAATGAGGGCAAGTCAAAGCAGACATAATATTTCCTTGTCCTGGAAGAATTAATCTCAAAATAGTATATAGGTTATATTTACCCTGGTCTTTAATCACCTCTTAACAGATGGGACAATTTATTAGTTAATATAATTTGTTCATTGTATAACTTTTAGTTTCACTTTAAATGTACCATGCTGATATAGCATGTGACTTATTTGTTGGCACTTCCTAGAAGAATGTTTTCTTGCATTTATTTCTCCTGATGGGTAGATAGTACACACTCTCTGAGAAAGAGGGAGAAAGGGGAGGGAGGATGGGGAGAGAGGAATGAAAAGGAAGAGAAAGACAAATTGTGAGAGAAAAACTTCAAATTTTAAGTCTATAATGTATAGCTTATTTAGCTTTCATTTTTGAAAATATGTTTACTGCAGTATGTTTTATAATTCTTATAGTACTATGCAGTTTCATTTTAGTATGTGGAGTGTACTTTATCAGTGTGATATTTTCTTTTTACTCAGTTGAGAGTAACTGTGCTTTGAGCTTCATTTGTGCTTAGTTCAGATGTTGCCTATGTTTTCTAGAAAATTTGCCTTTTTACATATTTCACTAATCAACATGTTGTTTAGATTAATGTTGTTTTATTATATATAGTTTCATTTTATTTAGTTAGATTAGTTAAGCTCAAATACTAATAACAGGAGTACAAGGTCTGTCCAGAGCTATCTAGCCATGTAATATGAAAAATAGACACATTTATTGAAGAAGATCCCAGGTACAAGAAACATTGTACATAAGGACAATGACTCTTCAGTCCCCTTCAAAGCAGGCACCTTGGGACCTCACACAGTTCTCTCAAGTAACTTCAGCTGCCCTGTCACATTTCCTGAATATCATCGATGGTCTAAAATCTATTCCCTTTCAAATGTGATTATAGTTTTGGGAAAAGCCATAAATTGCAATGTGCCATATCTAGCCTGTAGGGGTATTGAGTCACCTGGGTGATTTGTTGTTTTGCTAAAAACAAAACAAAACAAAACAAACAAACAAACAAAAAAAAAAAAAACCCTGAATGAGACGTAATGCATTGATGTGATGAAGCTGCCAATCTCCAGTTGCCCATAGCCACGACCTTCTGACTCATTCAAATAGTTTCTGTAGAGGAATGTTCAAGCTTAACTTAAAATTTGATCCAAAGTCATTGCTCTACTCACTCAGTCATTTTTTGAATGTCATGGACACACAGATCACATGCTCACTCAATAGCATCTACTGCCCCCACTGAAGTACAGTGAAGTTGAAGTTGTTCACACCTGTACATTCCAGTCCACTCTCTTGGCTGGGGTTTACATCAATGTTGCACAAACTGTTCTCATTGTATTAACAATGGCTGTACCTTTTCCCAGACAGACCTCAAGTATGCAGTTTTTAAAAAACTATAATAAAATGTATTTTCTTAATTTATGTTCTTATATTTATTGTAGTGATTTAATCTTATATTCATTAATTAAAATATTTACTTTTATTTTTTATTTTTTTATTTCTTAAATAATTTGCTTCAACAATTATAATAAATATTCTGTTTACTATTCTATTTCAATAAATACTTTAGGGTAAGAATCTTAGATTGTTTTAAATTATAACATCTTCATTTTGGATATTACTTTTAAAATATAGAAAGTTATATGTATAATAAAATTGCCTTATGATGCAACAGCAGTGATTGAGTTAGATTTCTACAACTATAATAATATTAAGAAAATTTTATGATTCCTGACATTTTCATAATGCAATGATATTTTACCAAGAGTATATTCAGTTTCTTGAGGATGGTGTTTTTATATAGAATACTTTGTTGAAATGAAAGTCTTAAATTAGGTTTAAAAGACCTGATTTTTTTACTCCTAATCAGAGTTAAATAATGATAAGGTAGTTTTATAAAATTTATATTTTTAGTTAAAATATAGTCCACAAGTCAAGTCTGACCAGCCTTTTCTAAAATTTTAATGTCTACCAAGAAAAAATTTTATTGCAACATAACCATACCCATTCATCATATATTACTGATTTGCTAGTTACAACAGAATGAACATGGCCTACAAAGCTGGAAATATTTACTCAATGGCTTTTTTCACAAAAAAGTTTGGTCACCTCTGTTATCACTCTACTTGAGATGTTAAGATGATATCAACTAGCTATAATGAATATGTGTATCAGACTTGATACATTTACATATATTTAATCTTCTGAACTATGTTTTTCCAAGTTTCTAGTTGAGTGAATTCTAAACACATGAGCACATATGCACACACTGACATATAAATACATACATGTATGTATATGTATAAATATATGTTTAGGTGTATATCTCTGTGTGTATGTGTACATATAGACACAATCAACTCAATTATAAAGCTACAAAAATACAATTCAAAAGTAATTAAAATTGTTAGTATTCAACTTTCTCTTAAAAATGGCAATTAAATAAGATTCTATAAATAAGTGTATTAAATAAAATTTGTTGCTACTGTGTTATAGCAATACTTATACTGTGGCCTTAGACTAATCAGAATTATGTACTTCATATAAACATTGTTGTCTCCTAATGATGTTTTGAATTTATTTGGCAAACAGTTACTATTTGCATTTAGTTCTTGTTTTACTTAGCAGATCTTATTATCCTGAACTGCCGCTAACTAAATTATAATGAGTTCTGTATAACAATCTTAAAATTAAAAAAAAAGACAAAAATGTAAAGAAATGGAACTGAAGAATAAGGTAGAGGCCAGATCCTGAAAGACACCATTAGTCATAAAGAGGAGCTTTCGGCAATAAGTAATCAGTAAATGCCTTAAAGCAATAAAATTGCATTCAAATTTTCTATTTTCTGAAGAAGAGGTGAGTTGGAAATAGAGACACAAATAAAAAATAATGAGCTAATGATAATGGACAAACAGGGTTCAGTAGGAAGGAAATTTAGGTGGACAACTTCATGGGAAAGGATGACTGGCAGATTATAGAAGGTAAAAAAGACAAATGATGTAGACACTCCATAAATTGTTTAGATTAACTCTGAGATTCTGACTTAGATTACAGCAATGAATCCTGTTAAGAGAATATATGATAGATGAGTACTTTGGAGAAGAAAATTTTCAATCAGAGGATAATTTGTTGTTTTTAATACCTATGAGATATTCAGTTGTGGCAACTCAGCATGGAATATATTTGGATATTAAAAAGTCTATTATAAAGAGAAAATTTTATGAATCATGAGTCACTTAACCTAACCTAAGATAGCCTGATTAAAAAAAAAACGTATAGAATATAGCATGTGTAGTACAGATCAAGAAAAAAAAAATTTCTCAAATAGTACCTACTTTTGTATATATGCAATTTTCAGAAAAATAAGTTGTAGCTTTTATAGATTCTTACAAATATTTATGCACTAAATAAAATTAATGAACACTGGGCTGAAGTTGTTTGAAGACAAAGCAAAGAAAGAGAATTCAACAGAAAAACACACCAAAGGAGTAGCAAGAGAAAAATGGGACATTGCCACGGTGGGAAAAAAAGTGTACTGAATTTAAAAAGCCAAATCTTATTCCAGTAAATTAGTGAAAATATAAATCACAGTGTATTAAATTAAGAAGTGTGTTGAAGGTGGGGAAACAGAAATAGTAGCTGTGAAATACTTTTCAAGATGCTTGACTGAAAGGGAAACAGAGGTAAAAGCAATAGCTTAACTAGGAGATGATGAAAAGCTCAATTTAAAGTTTAGGGATAGAAGAGACATGAGTACATTTAAATAGATGATAGTACTACACATCAAATTTCATAGTAATCCTAACATTTATTTGAGGCATTTAATAATCACTTTTTAAAATTTTTATAAAATTAAAACATTAAATCACCAAACTGAAGGCTTCTGGGAATGTGAAAGTTTCTTCCTCTTTCATTCATAACTTCACTTGCCCTAGTGGTTGCTGGAACTGATAACTGATGCATTAAGTTCTGGAAAAATCCACAGCAGGAGAATTGTGGTAGAGCTTTGTCCACAATCCAATAGACCACAAATTGCATAAATAGGATTTCAGCCTCAGAGATCCTTGAGGGCAGCAACTGAGTGTGAGGTCTTGAAATAAATCCGAATCAAAGTCTGAGGTCAGCATCATTTACCTGAGTTGGCCTGGTCTTTATACCCATCTTCCCTATCCCCAAGAATTCAGGATAGAGTGAACAGGTAAATCAAAACTTTCCTACTCTTAAAGTTGTGAAAATTTAAGAAAGTCAGGAAGAAGAACTTCCTCCATGGGCTTTAATTGGCCGGTGATTGGCCTGCTGCTACCCTTGATCATCAGGTAGAAATATGTATATATGTATATTTTTTAACTTACAACCACATTATGAGTTTTTCCATTTTAATGTGAAGGTCACAACTGGTAAATAACAATTGTAAACAATAATAGTGGATAGTTAGTATTTACTGAATGTCTACTTTATTCCAAACCTGTAAATATGATACTTCTTTGACCCTTACAATAATAGACCAACAAACCCATATTATTATCTGCATTTTAAAGAGAAAAAAAAGCAGTATAGAGAACTTAATATACTTTCCCATAGTCAAATATATTGGATTTTGTGGACCTGAGATTTAAAAACAGTTCTCTCTTTCTAAAACACCGACACTTTAAAAATATCATGTTCTATTGGCAAATTCTAAAAATCAATCTGGTGCCAGGAATAGTAGTATGAAAAATCTGTGTATGTGAAAATGAATACTTTCTACTATGTACACTAGCAACCACTACCCCCAAACTATTATTGTATCAATTATAACCATGTTGTTTTTAATTAAAATACATAATATAAATTTTTAATGTGAGAATTATAGATTATGTATTAGTAAAACTAAAATTGCTCTTCCTTCGTTAAGAAAATATTTAAGCACATATTGTCCTGTGAAATTAAATAATAGCACATAAATGTGCACAAAATTACATTTCTCTGATCTTTTCTCCTGCTTAACCTACTTAAATATATATCTATAATACTGCCTAGGTATTCTTGACCCCTCATGTGCAGAGGTGATACTATGTGGTTACTTTGGGAGATTTAGGTTCATGTAATTTCCATTATTGTCACTCATAGAAAGCATAAAAGTCTTCTGTTTCTGATTAAGATAGAGTATGTAATCAGGACCAATTATTCTCTTAAAGAGTTAGGGAAATATAAACAAACAAATAAATAAATGAATAATAAAATGAAAATAAGTATAGGAACATATATAAAGACATCAAATAACTAATGAAAATAAAGAAAAATGAAAAGATGAGTATATATGACAATCTAAATGAATATTGACTGTATTGATAATGCTTTCTTTTAAGGAATACATCTCACATACAGATAAAGATTCATACTTAATATTTGAGAACAGTGTAGTTATTAACCAGAAGATGGCTATAAATATATTCTAAGGTCTTCATTGCTTAAAAGGATATTTAAATAATGAATAATGTGTGTACTAATCAATCAAAGTAAGGCATGGGGACAAATAAAAAGGAACATAAAATAGGCAGAATAAAATATAAACACTTAATAAGAGTAAATTTAAACCACCCTGTTCAAAAATACATAATAATAAAAGGAAAAGCTCAAATTGAGGGACAATTTCTCAGACGAATTAAAAAGTAAAGCCAGATATAGGCAGTTGACATGAAATACAAATATATGGATTCAGAAATCTTAAATATAAAAAGATGCAAATAGATGCACTATGCAGTCAATTACCATGAAAAAGCTATTGTAGCTGTACTATTATCATACAAACCAAACTTTACAGCAAAAAGAAAAAGAAAAAGAAAAAAACATTGGTAGAGAATAAAAGGAATTTTTCATAATGATAAAAATTCAATTAGCCAGAAAGTTATAGCCTTATGAATTCAATTGCACTTAACAATATGACCTCAGAAATAATAAAGTAGATTTTACATTAAAGAATTAAAGGAGAGATAGAAAAATCCATTATCATAGATGGTTATTTTTAAACTATGCTAAGTAGAATAATAGCCACTGAAGAATGCCCATGCCCTAATGCCTGGCGAAAGAACTTTGCAGGCATGATTAAGGTATAAAACTTAATCAGGAGGTTATCCTGATGGACTGAACCTAATCACATAAGCCCTTAAAATAAGAGAATTTCTCTGGCTGAAGTCACAGAAAGTCAAGTGAGAAGAAAAGCAGGAAATATGAAACAGAAGGGGAAATCAATGAGAATACAAGACTGAGAAGTACTCAACCCAACATTGCTGGCTTTGAAAATAAATGGAGCCATATTCAAAGAACTAAGAAGCAAACCTAGCCCAGAGCTAAAAGGACACAATATCCCTCCATTCTACAATGGTAAACATAAAAAAATTCAGCCAGTAACCTGAATGAACTTGAAGTACAGTCATTCCCAGAGTCTCCTGAAAGGAACTCTGCTCTGCTGACACCGTGATTGTAACTTGGTGGGACCTGTCCATGATTTATGACTAATCTGTGAGATTTTTAAAAAAATGGATACTAATTTAAGCCACTAGAACTATAATTTGTTATGACAGCAATAGAAATTAATGCAGTACCACTCTCTGTGCCTGACAAAATAGAGAGGAAGAAAAATAATAGTAAAGAAATTGAAAATTTGGAATAACCTGACATGGTAAGTTCCTATGAAGGAAACACTGTACCTAACAACTTCAGAACTCATTCTTTTCAAGCATGTGGAACATTGTCAAAAATTTACCAAGCACTGGGCTCTAAATAAAGTATTAATAATATTCCAAGTTACTAAAATTATACAGAATATGTTTTCTAGTCACAGAGCAATTGAGATTAAAATTAATAAAAATAATATAAATACTCTAGAAATTTTCCATATGTTTGGAAAATGACATATTTTAATATTCACAAATGGAATTATTGTTTATGCAGGAACCCAAGAGTATTTACATCTCAGTTATTACATGAGCTTAGAAAGATTGCTGGAAACAAGGTCAATATATTTTTTTTAAAAAGAAGTATGTTTTCAAAAAGCAGCAACAAATAGAAAATGAATTTTAACAGGTGATTCCCTGGCAATAGCCCCTACCAAAGTAAAGTTTTAATTATATCTATTTATTTTTTAATTAAATAAAGACTTTACTTTAAAGAAAATACAATCTCATGTCTTGGTAAATATATGGAGTAACCAAATTTTCATGCACTGTTTGTGGATGAGTAAATTTATACAATTACTTTGGAGATCTGTCCATAGTGTCTACAAAAGTGAACAGATAGATAACCTATAACTCAGCAATTCTGCTTTTGTATATATATATATATATATATATATATATATACAAAATAAATTAATACATATTCCCACCAGAAAAGAAAATTATACAAGAAGATTCATTGAAAAATTTTATATAATAGTAAAAAACTAAAAATGATCTGATTTTCAACTATTCTAGTGCTGTTTTAATATTTGTCAGTTGTGTTTATCTTTTAAAAAAATATTTTTTTTCTATTTCTCAGTTTTCTCATCAAAAAGAGGGGGAATGAAAATATTAGACTATCTACCTCATAGGGTTTAATAAATAAATGTAATAATATTTTTAAACAGAAAAAGGAAAAGGTCCCACAGGTCCTAAATGTATGTTATCTATATATTTTATAATTATTTTATCTGAAACAAATATCTTTATACCACTTACCTGCACCAGATATATATGCATGGATTTTTAATTGTATCTCTGCCCCATTAAAATTGAATCACTATTTTCTTAAATTGTCTTTATTGATTTTAGATAGAGAGGGAGAGGAAGGGAGAGAGAGAGAAAAAAATCATTTTGTTGTTCCACTTATTTATGCATTCATGGATTCCTTCCCATACAGCATATCAGAATGATGCTCACACCAACTGTGCTAGCTGGCCAGTGCAGCATGGAATCACTATAAAGGCTGGCACTTTGTTATTGTTATTGAGTAGAACAGTACCTGGTACATTGTAGAAGTTCTATAAATAGATTTATCAATGAAATATGAATGGTACAACCATGAAACAGGGAGGTATCATTTAACATATATGGTCACTTTGCTTTTTCCTCAGATAAGAATTGGATAGAAATAATTTATTTTGAATTAAATTAAAAAAGAAGTTCATACATGGTACAATTTTTTGAGCAACAAGTAAAAACTTTCCCAATTACTGTGAGAGATTACATTGGTAATCACAACAGTGGTAATAACAAGAAATGCACTTTCCCTTTTAACTTGTGAAATATAAACTACGTGAATTATAGGCCTTTTTACATAACTCTAGGGAGAAATTATTCATTCAGATATAACTGTTATACCACTTGAGAATCTTTACCTTACTTTTCATCCCAGAAAAAGTCATCATTTTGATTGAGTAAGATTAATATGATTCCCCTTTAACCAAATGTCTTTTATTCCTTTACTAGATTTTTCTACACGCAGTGTTATGAGGCTCAATGCAAAGCATCCCAAGAATAACACAGTTAATTTAATAAATCTGTTGATCAAATTCTCTAAGTTCTTAAAAACAGGAAACTTAAAAGGATGCTTCATAAATCTAAATTTTATATGTCATTTACAATTTAGGAAGGTGGTAATTAGCAGTTGAAATCATTTTGGGTTTCAGGAACAATCAAATAGTTTCATAATTATTGACATTACAGTATATCATGAATTACATAATGATTATCAGCTCACATGTCCATATACTTTAGATTTATACTTTTAATATTTATTTTTATGACTCCTTTTATTATTAGGAGTATTCATTAGGAAGTAACTGTATATCAGATCAGTTTTAAATTTGTTCTTATCCAAATTTTGTTCATAGTAAGATTTCTGCTTAAATCTTCTCCAATTTAATAGTGTCATATCTCCTGATGATGAATAGAATAAGGACAGACTACAATAATGATAGATTAAACCTAAAAAATATATTTATTAAGTACATTTATTAACACTAAATTTTGTCCATGAAATATGTCACTTAAAACTATTCATAACTACACACTAACTCAAATTATGTGTGTATATTATTTTCATTTTAAAGATAAAGAAGTGCATATATAAAATAACTTATTAATTTGCCCAAGATCTCAGTGCTAATAATTGGCAGATCAAAGCCAGAAATTGAAGCAGGCTGATGCCAAAACTGAATGTCCTATCACCATATTATACAAATGTATCAGGCAGGAGAATAACAGAAATCAGATGTATAAAGACAATTCCTTGCAATTTTAAACTTTCATGTTTCTTCCCGATGTCTTAAAATAAAGTTTTCTGAAAAAGTAAGAAGTAAATAAATAAGATCATTAATATTAGTAATATTAATTCTAGTTTTGTTTTTTTTTTTTAATTGCATTTGCTTTTGTTTGACCTAAATTATCATCTTGAGCCACACTTCAGTAGAATAACCATGTGCTAGGTAGTGCTATTACAAGAAAAGAAAAGAAAAGAAAAGAAAAGAAAAGAAAAGAAAAGAGAAAAGAAAAGGAAGGGAAGGGAAGGGAAGGGAAAGGAAAGGAAAGCTCTGGTACCATGACCTATGTAATAATTTCAGAATGATCATTTTCCAGCTGCTTAATCACAGAAAATCTATTAATTTCTAATAGGCTTAGTATTCTTAATGGAAAAGAATAGTATATAGGCTAGCTGTTGAAGAGTAAAATATACAGAGACTGTAAAGCGAATGGTAGGAATGGTCACGAGAGCAGTCTCCACTTCCACCTAAACATGATTCCCAAATTTAATCCTCAAAATAAAAACACATAAATGTTTTCACCATGAAGCATTATTTTTGCTGAAGTTTTTAATTGAATTTTATTTTGATTATCTCTATATTCTTTTTTAAGATAATAGTATGTTACATATCCATTCTAAATTTATTGCTAGTAAATACTTTCTAAACTAAGGAAAAGTAGTTAGTATAGTAGAATAATATAAGTATGAAAAAAGAGTAAATCCCATATCATACTGAGACTAATAAATATATTTTAAAATTATTTTTCAATGTGAGTTGACATATTATATTTAGTTTCAAGTGCTCATCTGACACCATACATAGTAATTACAATATTATTGACTATATTCCCTATGCTGTGCTTTACATCACTGTGACTACTTTGTAACTGTCAATTTGTACTTCTTAATCCCTTCCCCCTTTTCACCCCTCCAATCCCCCTTCCATCTGGTGAATGACAATTTTTTCTTGTGTATCTATGAGTTTATATCTGTTTGATTTGTTCATTTATTTTGTTTTTTAGATTCTATGTATTAAGTGAAATTATGTTATTTGTCTTTTATTTCATATAGCATAATAACCTCTAAACTCATTTATATTGTTACAAATGATAAGATTTCATTTGTTTTCATAGCTGAAAAAAATTTCATTGTATATGTGTACCGCATCTTTATCCATTTTTCTTTTGATGGACTCTAGGGTTGCTTCCATATCTTGGCTATTGTAAATAATGCTGCAAAGAATATGGGGGTGCACCAATTTCCTATACAATCCACCAACAGTGCACACAGTTCCCTTTTCTGCACATTTTCTATAGAATGCCCACAGTTCATGGGGAATTATAAAAGTAATAAACTGATGAGGATATCAGTTTGAATAGTCTGCACAACAGGGAAGGTATTTATATTAGTTGATATTATATGCGGGTTTCATTAGGATTTTTATTTTATCGACTTTAAATGCTGTTATACTTATTTCTACTGATACGGCATAATCATGCCCTTCAACAATCTCATAAGGTTAATGTGCTCATTAAATTTTTTAAAAAAATTGTTTTTAAAATGTCTTAATTTTTTAACGCTTAAAAGAATGAGATAAAATATTTTAATGATGTTCTGAATAAACAGGGATTAAAAGCTGAATTTCAGCCAAATTAAACCATAAAAATGTATGAGAATCTCTCTCTTGCTTTCTTTTTTGATTTCTCTCTCATTGTCTCTCGCTTTTCCTCTCATTCTTTTTTTTTCTTCTATCGCACACACACACTCTTAAGTCTACGTTATTTTTTTCAAAGTTTAGACTTTGTTATAATAAAAATAATTTTGAAAATGGTATGTTTATAATTATATTTTCCATTGTATATTTAAATTACATTAGAACTACTTAGACCTAAATAATATTTTATTTTAATAACAAATTAGAATACCCATATAACTCATATTGAATTTCTCCTATTTTTAAAGTCTTTCATTATTAGTATGGTACATTGTTTAACAACTAATGAACCAACAGTGAAACATTATTAACTCGAATCAATATTTTATTCAGATATTCTTAGTTTTTACCTAGTTTTCACAGTTCTTTAACATTTTCTTGATTTTAGTTACCTTAATAATTTTCAAGAAAGAAACAGTTTGCATATTATTTCTCACTTACTTTACCTAATATTTCCTCATGATTATAGATTTTTCCCAGGAATACCACAAGATTGATGCTGTATTCTTCCTAGTACATAACAGGAGAGACATACAATGTCATTGTGTTCCATTACTAGCAATGGTAGCTTTTATTGCTTTAGTAAGTCAGTGTCTGCCTGTCTTTTCTATTGTAATTACTAATTATTTTGTACTTAATTAGTAATTAAACTGGCAAGGGATGACTTTCAGACTTTGTTAATATCCTGTTTCTTATCATATCTTCACTCACACTTTTATTAGTGATTAATGAAACACTGATTGGTTGAAAAACTAGTGATGAAAATGCAAATTATTGTGCTTGGATATATTTTCTCCTTTTTTCTGCCCTAGTTATTGGGTACTATTTCAGGCATTATGAAATGAAATGCATGAACAATGAAGATTAATTACTAATAAAAAGGTTACCATACTGAAATCATGGTAAATATGGAAATTTATGAAATAATTTGCTTGCTGAGAACTAAACTGTTGTAATAGCAGTAATTATCCAATATAAGTTTTCTAAAATACTGGTGCTAGCTAAGTTGAATTTCTTTACTTTTCTGTAAAATATCTCAAAAACATTTATTCCTTAGGGCTACACATATATACCTTTTAAGGATTACATCATCCAAATTGCATCATTTTAGATTATCTGTGTATCTTGGGTTGTGTTATGTATCAAGCTCTAGTTATATCATCTTTCATTTCCCCTCATCTCAAAAGCTTATTGATAGAAAAATGTGAAATATTTATTAATACAAAAACACATAATATATTTCATCATACCTGAGAATTAAGACTTGGAAGTCAAATGATCTGTGTTGCAGTCCTTATCTACCAAATGTTAAAATTATGACATCAAGTATAAGCTCTCTTAGCCTACAATTGACTAACTATAAAATAAGTATAACAGAAATAATGTTACATGGTTGTATTAAGGATTAAAAGTGATAATGTGACATGTACTTTGAAAACTGCATAACATTGAAGAAAGAAATAAAGGAAGATACAAATAAATGGAAGCATATACCATGTTCATGAGTGGGAAGAATCAACATCATTAAAATGTCCATACAACTCAAAGCAATTTATAGATTCAGTGCAATCCCTATTAAAATACTGGTGACATATTTCACAGACCTAGAAAAATACTTCAGAAATTTATATGGAACCAAAAAAGACCCCAAATAGCCACAACAATCTTGAGGAAGAATAACATAGTAGGAGGAATCACAATACCTGATATCAAACTATACTACAAAGCCACTGTAATCAAAACAGTCTGATACTGGCATAAGAGCAGACATTTACATCAATGCAACACAATAGAGAACCCAGAAATAAACCCAGGTCTATATGGTCAACTAATACTTGACGAAGGTAAAAGAACATAAAATGGAGTGAGAAAAGCCTCTCCAACAAACGGTGCTGGGAGAACTGGACAGGTACATGCAAAAAATGAAACTAGAACACCAACTTACACCATACACCAGAATAAACTCAAGATGGATCAAATACTTAAATGTAAGATGTGACACCATAAAAGTCCTAGAGGGAAAAAAAAAAAAAAAAAAAAAAAACATAGGCAGTAAAATTTCAGATATTCCACATAGCAATATTTTCACTGATATATCTCCTAAGGCAAGGAAAATAAAGAAAAGAATAAACAAATGGGACTACATCAAACTAGAGTTTCTGCTCAGCAAAAGGAAACATCAGCAAGATGAAAAGGGAACCAATCATATGGGAAAATATATTTGCCAATGATACCTCAGCCAAGGGATTGATCTCCAAAATATATGAAGAACTTATATGACTCAACAGCAAGAAGACAGATAACCCAATTAAAAAATGGGCAAAGGACCTGAACAAACACTTCTCCAAAGAGGACATTCAGAGGGTCCATAGGCATATGAAAGGATGCTCAACTTCACTAACAGTCAGAGAAATGCAATTAAGAACCACAATGAGATACCACTTAACACCAGTCAGAATGGTCATCATCAACAAATAAACAAACAACAAGTGCTGTCATGGATGTGGAGAAATGGGAACCCTAGTGTATGTTGGTGGGAATGCAGACTAGTGCAGCCACTGTGGAAAGCAGTATGGAATTTTCTCAAAAAACTAAAAATGAGACTGCGTTTTGATCCAGCAATTCCATTGCTAGGATTGTACCTGAAGAATCCTGAAACACCAATTCAAGAGAACCTATGCACCCCTATGTTCATAACAGTGCTACTTACAATATCTAAGTGCTGGAAACAGCCAAAGTGCCCATATGTAGATGAGTGGATCAAAAAACAGTGGTACATTTACATAATGGAATACTATGCAGCAGAGAGAAAGAAGAAACTCCTATACTTTGCAACAACATGGATAGAACTAGAGAGAATTATGCTTAGCAAAATAAGCCAGGCAACTAAAGACAAATGGTATATGATCTCATCTAACACAGGAAACTAATGAACAACACAAACAGATGAGCAAAACAGAACCAGAGGCATGTAAACAATGAGCAGACTGACAGTGACCAGGGGGTAGAGGGGAGGAGGTAGGTAAGTAGGGGAAGGGTCTAGTCAATGAACTAGTATAAATGACCCATGGACATGAACAATGTGGTAGGGATTGACTGTGGGAGAAGGGGTGGGCTGGGGGGGGGGCAATGGGAAAAATAGTGGGACAATTGTAGTAGAAAAACAATAAATACACTTTAAAAAAATGATAATGCTTTTAAAATACTCAGTACAAGTTTTGGCTGTCTTTTCTTGCAAGTCAACTCTGTATTGGAAATATACTTTATAAGCAGTGGTATAATTAAAAACCAAGGGGGGGGGGTCTTCCAAATTCAAAGATAAATTTGTAAACAGGCTAATAGTTAGTAGAACATCACTAAGAATTTTATCTTTTCTCACAACTGTAAAACAATATTATCTCTGGGTCTATCCAATTTGAGCCTGTACTTTCCTGAACAATTTTTTGTTTTGTTTTGTTTTGTGCTATTCTTTCACATTGCGTCATGATTGTATCATCTTCCATTTTAAAACATGCATTTTTGAAAAGCGTTTTTTTATTAGAGTCATCCTGATAGATCTAAGTTCACAGATGGTCTCCATGATGAAGCATAACAATGACATTCTATAAATAAGTATTTATAAAACATTTTACATATATATATTTGTTATAATTTCTATATATAATTAGGTAAATTTTATATAAGTTAAATGATTTTTTAAAAACATATTCCATGCCATTAAAAACTTGATGAATATCTTCAGCTGTTCATGGAATAGAGATCACTGGACTTTCAGAGACATTCTGAGCCACAGAATTTCTCCAAATACATAGTACTAACATTTAATCTACAACAAAGAAAAAAGCTTCTGAAGAAAGAAATAAGACTAAGCCCTAGTTTCTTTGACTAGTCACAGCTTTTCTTCTGCTGATGATTTGGCACATTATTTCTGGAAAGCAAGAGACAAGTAAGGGGAGGAAAAAAGAGAAAGAGAATAAACAAGGGAAAAAGGCACATAACTATTTTTTCTACTTTAATCATGTAAATGGGAATCAATGTTTCAGCTGTTTAAATGATTTAAATATTCAACTATCTAACCTCTTTTAAATTTAATAAGTTCTTACACATGTTATATATTCAATTAAGGGTTAGTTGTTCTTCAGTTTTGTACTAAAGATAAGTGGAGCTACTTATCACCCTCTCAAATAATAATAATCTCTTCTCTCATTTTGGAGATATTTATCTATGTGAATTTGCCTTTAATAACTTTTTCAACACAAGTAGATTTTAATAGTAATTATTTAGCTTCCATGACAAAATGGAGTGAAGATTTTAACCACACATGCAAAAACTATTTATGTTAAAAGAACATGAAGAACAAATGTAATTTCTCTCTTATTTTTCCTCTTTGATTTTAATAAATCACTGCAAGATAACATCTACTGAATGTAAATTCATAAATGTGTACTATTTGCTATCAATGTTAAAAGAGATTTAAGATAAACTTCAACGAGACATTTGACTTGGATAAATGCTTGAATAAAACAAATTTTATATTAATGAGTTAATATAAAACCAATATAATGGTCACAGAAACAATGATTTCACTGATAAATATTAGCTTATCAATAAATAATTATAGATTCAGAGATAATATAATATCATCATTGTGAGAAAAAAACATAAGTTCTCAACAATGTTCCATAATAACTGTTTACAAATTCATAACTCCATTTATTTGTGAAGACTCCCTTAGTTTTTAAATATATTACTATTTCCAAAAAATATTTTCAGAGCAGGGATGACTTTCAAGAGAGATTCATAAACTTATTTTATCTGAGGAGAAGGTTAAAGGTTGAATCATTGTCATAGGATGAATGCCTTCTAATTTGGAAAGATGATCATTATATTATGGAAGCTGATCTTCAGAACATACCATGTAATTGAGAACACTCTGAAAATTAGTGTAGGAGCAAGGAGAAGTAACTAATATTTTAAAATAGTCTTGCTTTGTAGCAGTACATAACTTAGAGTTTAAGAATTGACAATACCATGTATAGAAAGCACTATGGGTAATCTTCAAAGATTCACATAGGGTGATTAAAGTTCTAAAAGACTACATGGTCCCTATTATAGTTAAATCAGCAATTGTTCTACAGGGTGCTCTACAGTACCTATATAGTCATCAATGAGAGATAACGTGGGAATGTAATTCTTACCAGTGCAGAATCAAATACTCATTTTTATTTGTCTGCTGAAGAGAAATGGGATCAAGGTTATATCTATCACCCAGTTCTCTAGAGAAAGAGAAAGAGAATTGATAGATAGGATATAGGTATGTAGGGAGATAGATAGATAGATGATAGATGATAGATGATAGATTGAAAGATAGAGCAAGGGACATCTCTTATAAGGAATTGGTTCTTGTGATTATGGAGGCTATAAAATCCTGATTTACAGTTGGCAAGCTGGAGATTCAGGCATGCTGGTGGTATAGTTCCAGTCAAAAGTCCAAGAATTAGGAGAACAGATTGTGTAAATTCCAATCTGAGTTCAAGTCTGAAGGAAAGAAAACATATATGTCCTAGCTCAGTCAGGCAGAGAGTGAATTCATCTTTACTCAGCCTTGTCATTCTCTTCAGTTTTTGACAGATTAGATGAGCCCCACCCACATTTGGGAGGACATTCTGCTTTACTCAGTCTCCTGATTTAAATGATAATCTCATCCAGAAACACCTTCACATACAAATCACAAATAATGTCTAGCCAAATATCTGGGCACACCCCTGCCTAGTCAAACTGACCCTCAAAATTAACAATCACAAGAGATATGGATTCATGATGCACACATTTGAAAGATCATAAAATTGAGGTCTCATGTTCATTAGACTTGGGGCACTGACACCAGTTTCACTAGCAATTATAATGATACAGAATGTTATCTTCTGTTTTCTTTTTTCTTAAGACACTAATTGGTTTGAAATGTCTTTCTAATATAGAGTAAATCAGACGAAGATATTGGTGATTTAAAAAAAGTACTAATCTAATATAGACTGATACTCTTTCTGCAATAAATATGTCTATTAATAGAATTGTAACAGTAGGGAATTGTAACCCACCCACCATTGTTTTGACATTGCTTCTGTAAATGCTGACTCTGACTTATATGCAGCTTGTGGATGAACAGCATATTTGTATAAGAATCCTAGCAACTAAATTCAAAAGATACTGACTCTGACCTTCAGTCATCTCAGCTCAGAAATATTTCTGACCTTCAACTGTAAAACTAGGATGATGAAAATCAGGATGATGCACACCAGACCACTGCTTGATCAAGTTTGAGGTCCTTATCAGAATGGACAGTGCTGGTCTGCAAGTAGAGAACTTTTCAGCCCCTCCCCTTGATCTCTGTTCTGCTTCACTCTCCCTCCTTATAAAGACTCCTGCCTGCACTGAGAAGTTAAGATTGGTTTTGAAAGAAGACTCTCATCTTCCCAGATTGCTGGTAACTGAATAAACCATTTTCCTTTTCACTAGTACCTGGCTAACCAGTTTGGCTTTCGATGAGGCAGGCAATGGGACCGGCATTCCATTAAAGAAATAGAGCACCCATTATCATTGATAACATTGTCATTAAATCATTATTATATGAAAATTATCATGTAGTGAATGCTGGTTCAACTTATCTAACTTCTATGACCCTTGCATTTTTTTAGAGAAGAAGAGAAAACAAAATCTTTGGATTCTGGTGAATTATGTAAGAAAATCTCATCGGTTGCATTTTAAATCACTGCTTAGAGGAGATTTTTCTTGGAAAAGTTTTCAAAGGACAACTTTACTGTTCTGTATCAATAATTTCCCACTGAATTGGTTTTATATTAGTTGTACTGATTAAAATGCTCTTTTATTCTGGACTCTCTAGCACAGTTTCTCTTTAATTATTAAAGCCATTAAAGCCTATCAGAATGCATCAGTTTCAAATATATGTAAAATATTATTTTAGATATTCAGAAATTATATAATTTTCCAATTTACTTCTATAAGAATGTTTCGTGTAATTATATTACATGAGACTCCAGGAAATATTCATCAGATATAAATGTCAGAAGTTTATTGTCACCTATCAATACAGGGCACTGATGGCAGTGGCATTATCCAATCACTAAATGTATACATTTAACATTTGTGGGATGCTTTCCAACTTCCATCCTTCTCAATATTTTATTTAAAATGAACAACATGCCATTTATTTGCTGAATATAAAGCCAGGTTACAGTGATGTCAGCAACATGGTGGTGTAAGATGTTCCTCCTTTTAGTCCTCCCTTTTAATAAAAATCAGCATCCATCCACAAACAAAATACCTCTGTGGTAACTGCAGGATCCAGCCCAAGACAAGGGATATGGAAGTACTCCCACTCACCTGGGCATTGGGTAATCAGGCCAACCTCTGTTAGGGGTATGGAATTAACAGAAGCCAACAAACTGCTCCCGACCCCGCTTGGCAATGGTGTGGGCAAACCTGGGGAATGCTGGCTTGGGTAGATAGCCATGGATTAGAAAGACTTTGTGATTTAAAGTCCAGCCTGCCTGAGGAGAGATTCCAGCACTCCGTTTGCAACAACAGCAACAACAACAAAAATAATACAAATTTGAAATCCGGAAGCAATAAAGAAATTAAGGCTCACCTTGTCAGTGCCGGCTGTCCCTCCGAGGCTGCGCAATGCCTAAGCAGTTGGTGGGGCTTCTCCCGCAGAGGAAAGGAAGGGCATCAGCGGCTGCCTAGCTACCCCATCTGTATCACATGCTGCCCGGGAGAAATTTGTTTCTCCCCATCAACACCCAGATTATTGAGGCAAGACCTCCACCTCCGTGACTCAGAGGAGGGAGCAGATTTCGGAAGACAGATAATATTGAAGGGCATAAAATGGATTAGGTTCTTAATGACTTTGTTCGGGACTCCAGCAGGAAGCCCGCCCACAGACCACTTGGAGAACGTCATGAAAATATCGCCTCCCACTTGACCTGCGGGCAATCCTAACACTCCAAGTGCTAAGCCTACACCACTCCCCATGGTGTGCCCAACTCCTTGTGTGCCCCACTCCCCAATATAATGGTGAAAGAGAGCTCTGGTAAATAGTGAATATGCTCAGAAATTCAGGCCAAGGACTATGAGCACCGGCAAACCACAAACTTGACTATAGTGCTGCCATCTGGAAAACAAGAGCTATCCTACAGCCAGCCTGAGGAGTTGTGACCAGAGAAGTTATACAAGCTTAAGAATTCAGCCTCAGAAGTAGCAAAAAGTCTGGAGCAGGTATATTTAAACAAGGTTTCAGAAAATCCCTGATGTAAACAGAACCAACAAAATATATCTCCAACCCAGTAATAATTAGGGAAAATTTTGAGATGTCTGATACTTCAAAATGCAAAAGCAGCAACACAAAACTTCAAAAAAGATGAAGAACCAAAGAAACCTGTCATCACCAAAAGGTGACAACCTACAGTTATCTAACTCAAAAATATGGAAATTGGTTATCCAGCAAAGCTATCATTTGGAATGGAAGGGCAGATGAAGTGCTTCCCAGACAAAGTAAAGCTAAAGGAGTTCATCATCACCAAGCCATTATTATATGAAATGTCAAAGGGACTTACTTAAGAAGAAGAAGATCAAAACTATGAACACTAAAATGACATCGAACTCACAAGTATCAAAAACTGAATCTAAAAAATAAAAACAAATCGAACTAAGCAAACCAGAATAGGAACACAATCATAGGTATGGGGATCATTTGGAGGGTTATCAGCTGGGAGGGAGGAGGGGGAGAAATGGGAATATGGTGCAGGGATTAAAAAGCATAATTGGTTGGTACAAAATATACAGCAGGAAGTTAAGAATAATATAAGAAAGGGTGAAGCCAAAGAACTTATATGCATGACCCATGGACATGAACTAAGGGGGGTGGAACTGCTGGAGGGAAGGGGTGTACTGGGCAGAGGAGAGCAAAAGGGAAAAATTTGGAACTACTGTAACAACATAATCAATAAAATATACTTAAAAAAGACAGGGAACATTTCTATAACCCCATAAAATTTCTTTATGCCCCTTACAACTAATTCTTACTTCCCATACACAAACATACTAGGTGTGTTTTGCTTTTTCTTGATCTTCATATAAGTAATATAGCAGTCTTCTGAGTCTGGCTTCTTTTGCCCAACACAAGGTTTTTGAGATTCATCCATGCCATTGCATACATCAGTAGTTCATTCATTTTTATTCCTGAGTAGTATTTTATTGAAGGAGTTATACTGTTGGAAAATTGTATTGTTTCTAGTTGGCACTATTATAAGTAAAAACATTTTTGTGCAAATAAAAAATATGGAAATTGGTGATTTACCTGATAAAGAACTTGGAATAACTGTTTCAGGGAACCTAAATAAATAACAAAAACAAAACAAAACAAAACGCAGAAAGACAATTCAATAAATTTGTAAAATAATAGACAAAAGGGAAAAAAATTAACAGATAAAATTCATCAAAATGAAACAAACAAATTCTGGAGATGAGTAATTCAATAAACACAATGAAAAATGCAATAGACATCACCTACAATGGAATAGACTAAACATATTATATAAGATGACTTATATAATTATATGAGAACACTATAGCTACATAAAAGAGAACATGAAATTTCATGAAAGAGAACAATGTTCTTAGAAACAGATATTACATTAAAATATATATAAATGTTGGCTTGGAAGCCTTTTAGTTAATAACATTTCCACTAAGCACATCCCCAAACGGTCTTTCAGTGCTGTGTGTGCTATTTAAGCTGTCTCCTCTCACTTCATTCTTATTTCTCTTTGACCTGCAGAAAGTCAAAGTGTGCCTTTTAGAGCTGCACACTTGATAAATACCCACTAAATGAAAGAGGATGCTGAAATCTACCATTGTGGTACTTTGTACTTTTGGTATATTTCTTTAATCATAATTGTATTTATTTTTCTAAATCAGAGGCTACAAACTGCAGGAGTTATTATGCCAGAGGATGCCTTTTGTTTGTCCCAATTAGATTTGTAATTTAATTCTCTAAAATCTGTTGCCAACCTTAGAACCAAGAGATTGTTTATCAAATTAGACTGTCAGAAGACCTAATAACATTGGCTCCTTATTCCATCATGGCCAGAATTCGCTAGTGCTGAGGAACAACTACCACCTTAGAGAGGGCACACGCTCCCCATTTGGCATCATTCCTATCGGGCTTGTTTTACTTACATTACCATATGGATCCCCATAGACATTTGGGTTTTTAGCTGCTAAAAATAGAAGTTAATGAGACAACTGCTTTTTATTTCTCTGAAATTATTTCTCTATGAAGGAATCCCACTTAAAAACAAGCAAAACATATCTCAGAACAATATCTAGAAGTTTCCACTCTGTAGAGGCTGAGATCATATGAATATTGATAAAATTAGTTTATTCATTTCAGCAGGGCACTGATTAAGAATATAAAGTGTAAAATGTAAGCACAAGAAAAAGAGCACTGTATTTGAAGTAGTGTAGGGAAATGCTACATCAGAGATGATTTAGGAAAAAGAGATGCATAAGTATGTTGAAATGTAACTACACCTTGAGGACTGAAGACTTTAGGTGTAAAAGCACATTGTGCAAAGATCTATAAGTAAGACAGAACAACAGTGGTTCTATAGTGGAGATCAATAAGAAATAAAGCCAAACACCAAACCCTGGTTGTATATACCCCATTGAGTTTTGTTGTTGTTGTTTAATCCAAATGTCAATATAAGACCACCTCACCAACTCTTGTCACATGATGGCTTTCTACTCAGCTAGTATTATGAGCACTGAAGAAACTCCCAGTTTTCTTTCTCCTCTGGTAGATGGGAAGAGTTGTCTTCAATTCTTTTACTTAAGCTCGTCACTTGCATGTAATCACAAACCTGAGTTTCATTGATCTCTCTGAAATGGTTTTTCATTTTAAAATAAAGTAATTCACTTCCACATACAATTTAAATTCTAGCTTGTAGGTAACTTAATGCATCTTTTTTTTTTTTTTTTAAGGAGGAACAACACATGCATTTTCTCCATAGGGGTTAAGATGCTAATGGTTGTAAATAGGCCCAAATGTGCTTCAGACTGAATCTGGGCCTTCTATTTCTCTAAACCCAAAGGGAGAAACATGTTGGAAATGTCATATTTTCTAAGAGCACTTATATTAGGTTTGCAAGTGTTATTTTGAATCACTTCAGGTCTGTGGTTGTGGGCAGCTGCCTACTCTCTTCCTTTGTGTAATAAAGGGCTGTCTTTTGTGCTGAAAGAATTTTGGTGTGCTGCTATGAAAATGAGAATTGACAGTTTTTCTTTTATTTTATTTTCAGCTCACTCCAGTTGGCACCACGATATTTACAGGATTTGCAGGAGACAATGGAGCTACAGACATAGACGATGGCCCAAATGGACAGATAGAATACGTCATTCAATATAATCCAGATGATCCGGTATGTAAATATCTACTTGCAATGTGATTTCTCTATGAGGAATAAAATCAATGTTTACTTCACCTAATATTTATTATATCATTCTATTACTCAATTCCTGGAATCACATTAGTGATAATAGCATAAGTAAATATTATTGCAAAATTGTGTTCTTTTAAATGTGTGCTATACTTTGGAAAGCTAATTTTTGGTGGTATTTGTAAGTAAGAGTTTAAAATTTATTTTTGGTATAATGTCACTTTTACTAAATTTTCACTATGTTTTTGGACTCCTAAGCATTCTAAAGAAATCACTGGATATGATATAACCAATGTAATTCATTTGCTTCATGAAATTTAGAAATTAACACCATCACTGCCACTTCCCCACCAATGAAACCTAAGGTAGAGAAGAGGACAGGACCTCTAGTTATAGGTTTCTTCCAGTGATATATTGTGTTTAATACAGATAAAATCAGAATTGTTTTGTTGAAGCTAAAGCTGGAAACCCTGCCTGACATCTTTTCTTTCTCTTTTCCCAAGACAGCTGCTCAGAACTTCATGAGCTCACCACAGCATAGTTTTAAAATTACTTATGAAGAGAGTTTTCTAAATTGATGCTTATCCTTTATATTACTATTAGAAATATAAAAAGTGAAGATAGTATTATTTCTTTATTTTTTAATCATATATTTCTTATATAAGCGTTAAACAAACAGAAATTATTGTCCTTATATGGACTAAGAATTCACAATAAGATCTACCTCACAAATATATTGTAAGAATAAAATTGTGAGTAAATTTTCTCATTTTATTTTCACAAATCAGTGGGCTATTAGTAGTGTCTCTATCACACTGCAGAGAAAATGGGCTCATAGGTGAACTGATTTACCTGGTGTCACTTCCAAGCTATAAAGTCAGGACTCCAATTTCAGACTTGCATGTGCTCCACTTTCTCTATTGTGTTTTCATTAACTAGTTTGTGTTAAAATGTTCAAAAAATTGGAGAAAAAAAATGAAGAAAAAAATCCCATAGGCATTGTAGGATAAAGGGAAAATGGGGAGCGAGCGGAGTGTTCTTCTTTCCCCATAAAAAGTATGTCTCCATTTTTCTCCCCAAAAGAGTATGTCTCTGCATGTTTGTAGCCAAAGGCAATAAAACCAAGAGGTGGGGCAGTAATGAGGAAGTGACAGAGATGGGCAATAAGATGAAGGGTGACCCAAGAAATTGAGTGGAAAAGATAAAAATCCAGTAGAGGAGAAAAGGGCATGAGAAACAGGTTTTCCTTAACAGCAGAAACAGACATCTGACTACACATTCTCTGTCTCAACCATTTATTTTCTTTACTATTCAGGTTTTTTTTTTTTTTTTTAATTATACTTGTATGCCATGTTCCTATCTTACATTTTATGAAGGTCATTTCCTAATCGTTATTCCTTAAGCTGTAAAAATGAAACCTTCCATCCAAGTAGAGAATGACCAGACCGTATATATTAGCAAAACTTTTATTACATTACATTAAAAATAACTATCCAAGGTTTAGATATAGTATGAAACAAAATCTATTATTTAAAATGAAAAGCTACCTTTTTTTGAAATTTTGTGAGGCTGAAATTCCTTGTTAGCTGTTCAGTAATTTCTTCTAAATGCTTTTCCCTTTCAGGGATTTGTAGGTTTGACATCAGATATGTCATATACTTTTTACTGCCTACAAATTGGATAAGCCAGTCAGCCACATGCAGTTTCCAAACTATGGGGGAAAGAAAAGAAAGAAAAATGTACTTTAGCAAGCTAGCACTATGTTAGCACTATGATGGAATAAATAAAGACATTCTCTGGGCAGGTTTGTAATTCAATGAGGCAAGATAAGACACCATGACAGTACTTAACTTAGGATATATTGGAGGACAAAGTATTAACCAAGTCATGTCCTTACAGAGAGAATCCATCTTTAGTTATCATAGAAACTTAGTGTAAACCTCAGTACCAGTTTTTTCTCTTATAAGATCTATGATAGAGAAATACCTGATGGTTTTAATATTCTGCTACTTTTCAATTTGTAGTAATTCAATTTATATTAATAGCAGCACAACATTCTTCTAATAACTTCTTAATTTCAGAAAAAGTTTTTGTATATATTTAACCTGAAAATATGGCCACCTCTCATCTGTAACCACAATTATAATTTCTTTCAAATTAATCTTATACTCTAGGTTAGATTGTAAAAAGTGTAATTATTCTATTCTACTTAAAAATATTAGAGTTTAATTTGTGTTTTTTTTTTCAAAAACAATTTCTGCTATATTTTTCATCATCAGAAATCAGAAATTAAAATCACTGACTTAGATTTGATTCAAATCACAAACACTTTGTTTGGCCACAAGTTATTTTAAATAATTTCTGAGCCAATCATGAAATTTCACACCCAAACTTTGGTTCCTCTTCTCTCTTCAGAAATAAAAGTATGACAACAGTGGTCCTGATTTCCAATAAGACACCAGTCAGCTAGAGTTGAACTGTTGCATTCTCATGAGGAATTCCTGCCACTCAGACAATATGTGTATAGATGCTTATAGCCCAAGGTGCTTCATTCATTTATAGAACCTGCTTTTCCTTGTAAAACTTTGCAAAAGTCACTTCTGCCTTACAGTAATACAGTCTTTTGAGTCAGCTCTTCCCATCACTTTAAACACTGGCCTTCGGTATTTCTCATAAGGGGTGTCAGCAGAAATTGGAATCATGTTTCCCAGTCTGTAATATGTCATTTTTCTCTAGCTATTTTCAAGATTTTCTTTTAATCTTGACTGTTGGGCAAGTTAACTATGTCATACAAAAGTGTAATTTGTTGTAATTATCTATTTTGGGGTAGATTACTGAACTTCTTTAATCTCTGAATTTCTTTTGCACCAGTTAAAGAAATCATCAGTTATCATTTGTTTAATATTTTCATGCCCATTTCTCTGACTCTTCTTCCTCTCAGACTCCAACTACAGGAATATGAGGCATTAAATATTGTTCCACAGATGTAGGCTCCGTTCAAATGATTCAATATATTTTAATCACTTATCTGCAACAATTTTCTATTATCCTGTATTGAAGGTTACTGTCTTCTCTGCCATCTCAATTCTATTGTTAAACCTATTCAATGTTCTTTTGTTTTGTTTTTTTAATTTCAGAGAGTATAAAATCATGTCTAGATTTTCAACATTTTTATAGTTTATGTTTCTTGACTGTGTTTTTTCATCTTTTCACTTACAGTGAGAATATTGTTTTTACATCTCTTAGCACACATGTAGTTGTGAACAGCTGATTTAAAATCTTCGTCTGCTTCTTCTAACATTGGTCTTCCATAATTTTTTTTCTCCCCTTGAAAGGAAATCACATTTTCTGGTTCAGCATATATCAAGTGGTTTTGGACTCTATCGTGGACATTGTAAATGTAATATCATAGAGAAACTCTCGATTCCACTTTATTCTGCTGAGCATATTTTTTATTTGTTGTTTTATTATCTTAACAGAGAACTTAGTTTGATTTAAACTGAAAACTCTCTTAGGTGCAGCTCAAATCTCAATTCAGTGTATATTTTTTCTTAGATTATCTGTGTGTAGTCTATCCCATGCAGATATGTTTTCAAGATCAACTGAAGATTTAGACATGGTTTTTTACTTTTCATTTTTATTGAATTGATTGGGGTGACATTGGTTAATAAAATTATGTAGGTCTCAGATGTACAATTCTATAATACATCATCTTTGTATTGTATAATGTGTTCACCACCCAAAGTCTCTCCTTCCATCACTATTTATCCCCTTTCCCTCTGGTAATCACCGAGCTGTTGTATGTGTTTGTGAGGTTTTCTTTTTCTTCTTTTTTTTAGCTTAATTTTTTCACCTTTTTCACCAGCCCCCAAAGTGCCTATGAGTCTGTTTCTATTTTGCTTGTTTGTATTTTCAGTTCATTAGATTCCATATATAAATGAAATCATATGATATTTGTCTTCTTCTTACTGGTTTATTTCACTTAATATAATATTCACCAAGTCCATCCATGCTGTTGCAAAAGTTAGGATATTCTTTTTTTTTATAGCTGAGTAGTATTCCATTGTATTACTGTACCATAGTCATTTTATCCATTCACCTACTGATGGACACTTGGGCTGCTCCCAAATCTTGGCTATTGCAGATAGCTCTGCAATAAACATAGGAGTGCATGTATTCTTCTGAATCAGTGTTTGGGTTTCTTGTTTCCTACAAATTCAATCTCTAGGTCATACGGAAGTTAGAGTTTTAATTTTTTGAGAAAACTCCATAACTCTTTCCACAGTGACTTCACCAATCTGCATTCCCACCATCAGTACATGATGGTTCCCTTATCTCTACATCCTAACCAGCACTTGTTGCTTATTAATTTATTGATGATAATCATTCTGACAGGTATGAGGTGGTATCTCATTGTGGCTTTAATTTGTGTTTCTCTGATGATTAGTAATGTTAAGCATCTTTTCATGTCTATTGGCCATCTGTATGTCTTCTTTGGAGAGGTTTCTATTCAGGTCCTGTGTGCATTTTTAATTATATATATATATATATATATATATTTCTTTTCTTTTGGTGTTGAGTTGTATAGGTTTTTATAAATTTTGGATATTAACTCCTTATCAGATGTATCATTGGTGAGTATAATGCCCAGTTACCCACCACCATCTTGTGTCTCAGATTTGGACATAGATTATAAGGTCTATTTTGTTCTTCTGGCTTTCTCTTTCCCAATATTCCCCTCTCACTTTCTATCGGTTTCAGTTGTCACAAAAATCTATACCCTGCTCTTTCAGACCAAAAAGACTTCAGGCTTTCTATCAGAGTTTTAACTGCCCCCTTAAAGTGCTAAATTCAGTTTTCCCTCAGGCTAATTACCATAAAAGAGGAAACTCATCCACATAGTCTCTTCTGTCAAGTGTCTAATCTCCTCCAGAATATGCCTTCTTTACTTATCTCTCCAGGAATGTTAAGTATTTTTGTTTGTTTGTGTTTTATATCTTGTATCTTGTCCAGAGTTTATAGGTGTTATTAATGGAAAGACTAAATTGAAGTAGAAGTTAATCAATTACATAGAACCAGAACAATTAATTCCAAAAAAGTTCCTTTCTTTAATATATCTTTTAAAAAAACTAGTACTTTTACTCATTTTTGCTTCTGAATCATCCTGACTTAACTAAATATTAGGCAATAGCATCAGTGATGGAAGCATTTAAAAGTTTTAACAACAACAACAAAAAGATACCTTCACATGTGTTCCTAAATATCAGGGAAATATAAAATATAATATCACTTTAAATTATTAAATTGAAGACTCAGAAGATGTTGTAGTAATCAATAACCATTATTCTATGTTACCACCAATCCTTTAGAAACATTTTCAGGAATAGCATAATTATTAGTTACCTATTTTTTTAAATATATATTTATTGACTTAAAGAGAGATGTGAGAGGAAAACATTGATCAGTTGCCTCCTGTGTGTACCCTGACTAGGTATTGAACCCACAAACTACAATAGGTATGTGCCCTGACAGGAAATGGAACCCATGACCTTTTGATGTATGGGATGGTGCTCCAAGCAAGTCACACCAGCCAGAGCTAGTTATCTATTTCTGTGTAAGAGACTATCACAAGGCCCTGGCTGCTGTGGCTCAGTGGATTGAGCATCGGCCTGCGAACCAAGTGTCACTGGTTCAATTCCCAATCAGGGCACATGACTAGGTTGCATGTCAGGTCCCCAGTTGGGGGTGTGTGAGAGGCAACCACACAGTGATATTTCTCTCTCTCTCTTTCTCCTTTCCCCTCTCTCTAAAAATAAATAAACAAACAAACAAACAAACAAATAAATAAATAAATAAAATTGTTAAAAAATACAGATTAAAAAAAAAAAGAAACTCTCACAAATTTAGTGGCTTAAGACAACACACACTTGTTTTCTCACAGTCTTTATGCCTTAAGACTGAGAACACTTTAGCTGGTCCTCTGCTTAGTCCCTCACAAGATTGCAATCTAAAAACTGACCAGATTAGTTCTCATATGGAGGCTTGATTAAAGAATTCCCTTGCAGGTAAATTCTGATTTCTGTCAGAATGCTTTCCTTTGTGATTATAGCACAGAGGGCTTTCGCACCCAGCTCTTCCAGATTACCCTTAGTTCCTTGCCTGCTTCATCCATCAAAGCTGCAAGGAGAGTATTCAGAGCCAGTCTGTTTGCAAGATGGAGTCCTATGTAACAAGAGTGATAGTTTTATCACCCACAGCATATTTTGTTGGTTAGAAGAAAAGTCAGAGGTCCTGCCCACAGTCAAGGGGGAAGGGATTACAAAAGGGCAAATCTGCTTATCAGGAAATAGGGATAAAGGGTGCTCCCTTAAGAATCTGTTATATCTAATATAATGTCCAGCATGATTATCATAATTTTTGAATGTCATATAAACATATTTACTTTGAAAAGTATTTAAAACATGTTAAGCAATTTTACAAAACAGAGAGGGAATGAAGTTTCTATTCTGGTTTTCATAGAAGCTAAATTGAAGATAGTCATTGGAATTATTAAGATCTTTTTACCCTACATATATGTATATATATCTTAGGTTCAGTAAGAGCCTCACAACCCCCACCCAATAAGTTGATTAGCAGGAAGTAAAAACTACAAACAATGGCTATTGAGCAGTCTAGTGAAAAGTTCCTCAAATCTTGTAGAACACCAGTAGGAGGTAGAAAATTTTTTACTCCCTTATTCTATTCTTCTCTCCAGCAACATGCCCAATAAATCACCAAGTACCTTCTCCCAACAGAACACCAATTGCCTCCTTGTTCCCACCATTGTTCATGCCGTTACCCCCAGAGACTCAACCCATTGTTCCTGCCGTTACCCCCAGGCCAAACCAATCACTAGGCGCCCCGATAGCCTGTTCCAGTCATCAGCCTGTACACCAGCTGCTGTTCTCTCCTTTGAGACAGCCCGGCAGGTTCCTCTTAATAAATCTTGCATCTCAGCTTCCTTGGTTTCGGTTTTTACTATTTCTAACTATATATATATATATATATATATATATATATATATGTATATATTTATGATGTGAGTGGGCAAGCACACAAAGAGGTGTGAAATGAGAAAAAGTAGGCATTTTTACTATTCCAAATTATAAAATTTCAATTATAGCCAAATGTTATAAACTCTTCACCAAAACAAAGCATTTTTATTTAATCTAGGAACAAAATCAGAATAATTAAAATTGATATCTTGTTTTCTTTACTGTTCTTTTTATTGCACTTCTTCTAAAATAAAGAAGGAATAGGTTGGAGATAGGGAACTGCTGAGCCGATTGACCACACTTAAAGCAAAAGTATTTGTGCCATTGCCAAAAAGTTCTCATTCTTCCTTTCTTTGGAGACATGCCAGGAGTGTACTTTTTTTTTTTTTTTTTTTTTGTATGGAGGAAATTGCTTCTCTGACTAATGAAATGTAACCTCAGAGAACCAAGTACAGCTCACCATTTCCTCTCCCACTGCTGCAGTGTTTGGAGAAAAACTCGTTGAGTTGAAACGTGTATTAGCCTGAGTCCCTGAGTGACATCAGCAGAGCCTACTCACTGAGATGTGTTAGTGTAGATCTGTAGAGTAAGAAATAAAAATTTCTCATGTGAAGCCATTCATTTGGGGGTTTGGTTTCCACATCCTAATCTACCCCTTTTTGACTGATATACTCAGAAAAATGATTTTGTAAATGCCTCATTCATGGCTTCTAGACAGCGAACTAGAAGTCTTTGTACTATGCTCGTCACAGTTATTGCAAACTACTATTTTTTGTACCTTCATGGTAATACAAAGTAAGGCTATTCATTGTACATTTAACTAATTAGATTGTTTAAAAATTAAAGAAAGGAGAAGAAGAAGAATTTGTCACTATATGTCCTGCAGAAATTTTTATTTTGGGGAGTTTATTTTACATGAAAAAAAGGCAATTATAATATGTATCATTCTGATGTTTTAAATTTCATATTAAGTCAGATTAATAAAACTATTCATACAATAGGTTATCACATCACTTTTCTTATCTAATTTTTTAAATGCCAGAATAATGTGATGTGCATTAAACATTTCAAGTGTTTGGGCCTACAGGGCTAAAGTGGGAGCTGAAGGGATAACCCTTAAAGCAGTCTCTGGTAGACGAAGCAAGCAGTACAGCATATTTAGTAACTGCAACTGCCACTTGACAGCCTCAGTTCCCATGCCCCCCCCCCCACCTGCAGCTGCTTGGGAGATGACGATATTTTGGACCAGGAGTTCCCCGCCTGTAGCAGCCTGGAAGATAGCAGGATGCATCAAGCCAAGCCACCTTTGGCCTTGATTGGCCCGTCTTATTTGCAGCTGCAAGATAACCAAAAATGGCGACTAAATTCAATAATTCCTTTTTTCTCCCCCCTATAAAGCAACCCCCTCCTTCCCTAGGAGTCTGGAATTGGAGCCACTCACAGCATGGCTTCCTCCCTGCTTGCTGATTCCCTCAATAAACTTCTTTTTTTCCTGCTCGCTGCATCTAGATGGCCTTCTGAGTGGCTCCATTCTTACACCACTTAGAAAAACACTGGGGACATTTAAGCAGCATGCGTGGGTAGCTTCTTTCTTGGAGGTATTAGAATGTTGTTTCAGTGTATGGCAATATCTTTTATCAACTCCTAAATAAATTGTCTCTTTTTGTAATATCCTTCATGATATATTTTCTGCATTTATATTTAAAATTATTACTTTTAAATGGCTCTATCCAAGAAAGACCTGCAAAACTGTTTATATTACCACAGAACAGATTACTTTAAAATGTATATTACCAATTGTGTACCCTGTGTGCGTGTCTGTGTACCAAAAAAAGGGAAGCAGTAAGAGAGACAAAAGAAGAAAGAGGGAGCAATCACAGCTATAGATATTGAAGTTTAATTTGCCACAATTCTCTGAATGAGCTTTAGGTGGGAGATTTGAGTAGTCTGTTCACTCATTAAGTCTCATTTCCTAAGTGACTCTCCTGTTTCAGATGAGGGTGTACATGTGCACAACACACACACGCGCACACACTCTCTCTCTTCTTTCCTGTTTCCCTTGCTCTTCTCCTTCCTCTTATCTTCTCCTTCTCTTCTTCCTCCCCTTCCTCCTCTCCTGTTCCTCCTTTTACTCCTCCTCCTCCTAAAACAGTCTAATGCAGATCCGAGCTAAGTTATTTCATCTGGTGCCCACAGCCCCAAGCACAATCGCAACTGCACAAATCAACTAAACAGGAAAGTTCTAGTGGTGGAAGGGAACTCAATTTGTTGTGGTTATTGAGAGACTAGTTTATCAATCTTCTAAATAACCCTAAACCACAGGAGTAATGTAAATTATTTTTAAGGATAAGAAACTGATCTTATAAATTGTGTTGTCTAGGTGTGAATACACTGTCTTACATTGAAGAAAGCAATGTTGGAGATTGCCTTTATCATATGCATGTTGCCAGGAAGAAACTCAATCCCTGACAGGGTAGGAGATAATTAATGACCAGCAGTTCTTAGGCCTCAATTTAAAATAACCTATAACACAGATTCTTTTTCACAGAAACAGCGTTTCAAGGTAATAGTTGTATTAATAATGAAAATGCTGAGAATACAGAATAGGCACCAATGTTGAAAAAGGATATTAGGTAGAAATCACATTGGGATGTTTGAACCCTTTGGTAATAAAAACGCATACCAAAAAGATAATATGATAACAGGAAAGACTTTTATATGACTAGACTTTGCTTTAGAAGTAATCTAACAAATATAAAAGAAAACTATCATAAGGAACGAGTTTCCTGGTTATCACTATCGAAGGATTGTGGTAAACCCATTGATCAAAATGAAAAGTTTTTAGATGTAAGAATATTAAATCTGAAGCCTATACTCACATTCTATTTTTAGATGATAAGCATGCCCTCTATAACTTTCAAGGGGACTAAACTACAATATTGAATTGTCTAATTCACCTTATATTGAAATTATTTTGAATCTATATCTTTACCTGTTTTCAGACATCCAACGAAACCTTTACAATTCCCCTCATGTTGACTGGAGATGTGGTGTTAAGGAAGAGGCTCAACTATGAAGATAAGACACGCTACTTTGTCATCATTCAAGCTAATGTGAGTATTCAGTTTCTCTTACTCTCCTCCAGTGAACACATGAAGTAAAGAGCTTGCTAAAAGTGTTAAAGTGCTCTTAGAGTGCTCAGTATAATGTGCAGCTTCAACAGGGTAGTCCTGCCCTTAGTGTAGTTTAGGTATTATAGTTGTCTGCATGGGAAATGGGATGTAATGGGGTGTGAAGATTGTTTCTACTCACTGTAAACTTCATTATCTGAATCACTTGTACCCACTCTTCAATAAATGGTTTTTAGCACATACGAAAATATTTCTCAAAGCATGGTTCACCAAACAAATTGAAGCAGAATCACCTTGGGACTGAAACTCAGACCCTCTAAATAAAAATTTCAGAGAGTCACAGTGGAACACCTGCATTTTTTATTAGCCCCCCAGGGGATTCCAAAATACACTGGAAAATGGGAACTGCCAAACTGGAAACTTTTTCCCTCATAGCTATGATTTATTGAATGTTTGTTCACTAAATATTAGCTACAATCACCAAAATAATGATATGTGGGAAGCTGCTTATATAACTTTGATATTTATTATTATTAATATTATTATTTTAATAAAACCCTTAGATTGATGTGATTCAAGGGTTGGTTTGACAGCTCAAGCATATCACCAACTTTGAGTTCCTTCTATCCTTAAATCCTGCCCTTCCCCTGAAAATTGGTCATTTTCCCAATGATTTGTCTGCTGGGTACTAATGAGTATTATAGCCCTAAGCAAAACAGCTGTACTTCAAGATTGACTGAAAGCAAGCTGAAAGAGAAGTAAAGCTAGGACTCTATGTTTGTTGATTCTGTCTCCTTTTATCTATGAGGACACCTTCCCAGCATCCTGTCCCACCCAACTTCCCCTTACAGAACTGGGTCACATGAGTCAGCATAGCAGAAAGGAAAGTTGAGGAAATCTCTATGTGATAAAGAGGATGAGATAATCATCTCTAGATGACAGCAAGTATGGTTCACCTCCGGGGCTGGGCACATTGATGACCTGGGCAAGGGGATGGGACATTGCCACTGAGGAGAATGGGACTAGCATTTTAGGGAAAAAACTAACAAGACTGGCCACAGATAGCTTTAAACATTGGGAAAGTCCCATAGCAAGTGACAAAGCCATTCATATTCTGAAAAGGTAGTGAGACTCCGAAGCCATTTTGGGTCTTTATTGACTTCCATGCATTGGAACCGTACTCATATGAGAGAACAGAAGGACAGCAGGAAGTGGCAAAAAGAAAGCATCCTCCATCTGTCATGCTGAACAGGTTTACAGGGTTTTCCCCTTATCTAGGGTTTCACTTTCTGTGGTTTCAGTTACCCTCCACCAACTACAGTCTGAAAATGTTAAAAGAAAAATTACAGAAATAACCAATTTATAAGTTTTAAATTGTGTGCCTTTCTGAGTAAGGTGATGTCATGTTGTCCCACTCTGTCCTGCCCAGGAAGTGAATCATCTCTTTGACTAGTGTATCCACATATATTCTACCTGCCCATTAGTCACTTAGTAAGCATCAAATTGACACAACATCAGAGTGCTTATGACCAAGTAATTATTATTTTATTTAATAATGACCCCAAATAAAGTCATTCACATAACTCTTATTACAGTATATTGTTATAATTATTCTATTTTATTCTTAGTTTTTGTTGTTAATCTCATACTGTGCCTAATTTATAAATTAAACATTATCATTGATATGTATGTTGGGAAAAAAAAAACAAAAAACAGTGCATACACTGTTTGGTATCATCTGTGGTTTTAGGCATCCACTGGGGATGTGGAATATATCCTGCAGATAAGAGATGTCAAAACCCAAAATCCATCCAGTAAATTTGAAGAGCTATACAGACTTTACTAAGCAACTCAGGAAGCTGGCAACAGCCAAGCAAACAGAAGGTTGCTTGGAGGAGTTGTATAAAATGGAAGATTTTTATAGAAATAAGGCTGAAGTGAAGCAGCTGTTAACAAAAGAAAAGAAATAATTATTTTTAGACCAGGAGGACATCATCTTTTAGGGGGCAGAAAGGCTAGGGTTTTATCATGCAGAGTGCCTCTTCCTACTTTGGAAAATGGGGAGGGCCTGTGTGGCAGATCACCTTTCTGGTGCTTGACCAGAAAATTCCAGGCTGGTTGATTAAGATTACATTTCTATTGAAGATCAAAACTGCAGTTAGATCAGATAGTAAACCTAGGTTTGGTATCATGGACTTTAGTATGAGGGACACAACTGTGAGCCTCGGGGTTTCTTTTTTACCAGAGGTAACTTTTATATGTAACAAGGCTCCATTAAATAGCCATTTTATCCCTTTCTTAGAGATATTTCATCAGAAAGGGGATGTATAAGTATATATATATATATGTATTTGGGTAGATAGAGACAGAAATAGAATTTTTGAACCTAAATTTCTAGACTTTTATTAAAAAGTCCTAAGGTTTGCTTTGCTTTATTTTCAAGTCAATGTGTGTTGTCTTGGTTTCCAGTGGAAGAGAGTAAATTGAAACTGTGGATATAGGAAAAGCAATATCTGTAAGGAAGGGGCCTCTCAGAACCATCCCAAAACACTGAAATTAAAAAACAAATTCTATGTAAGTGAATATGTGAATAAAAGATACAATATTCTTTTTCTGACTCAGTATCTCTAATAAAATTCACAAAAAAGTCAGATTGCTAAGGCATGTATTTGAAAGCTAATTTTTATTGTGCTATTTAAAATGAGCCAATTTTTTAAAGAAATTCAAGCTAACAGAAATATGAATTGCTAGGGAGTTACATGTAGGGATAAAATTATGAAACAGAAGTATATACATGAATCATTGAAAGAAAAGAATGGCATAGGTGAGAAGCAGAAAGATTTACTTTTATCTATAAAAATAATATTTATACAAATTAAAGCATACGGTATAAAATGTGAATGATAACTATAATAAATTAGTTTTTGGTGTGTTTATTTTTCCTTTTTAAAAATTGTTTATTATAGTTATCCCCACTCTTTTCCCCTTTTCCCAATTCCACCCAGCCCCTGCCTCATCCTCCACCTGCCAGATCATCACCACACTGTTGTTCCTGACCATGTGCCATGTTATGATCTTTGGCTAATCCTTTTACCTTCTTTCTTCCAATTACCCTCTCCCCACATTCCCCTTCACAGCTGCCGGTCTGTTTCATGTATCTATGCCTCTGTTTTTATTTTGTTCATTAGTTTTTTTTTTTTTTTTAATTATATTCCACATATAAGTGAGGTCATACGGTATTTGTTTATTCACTGGGAATATATCCTAAGAATCCAGCATAATGAATTCAAAAGAACATATGCACCCCTATGTTCATAGCAGCATTATTTACAATAGCCAAGATCTAGAATCAGTCTAAGTGCCCATCAGGAGATGAAGGGATAAAAAAGTTGTGGTACATTTACACAATGGAATACTACATGTCCATAAAAATGAAAGAATGCTTAACTTCTACTACAGCATGGATGGACCTGGAGAGTATTATGCTAAATGAAATAAGCCATCAGTATAAAACATGTACCATATGTTTTTGTTGTATTTTAAAGTTTTCAGAAATATATTTTTTAAAGTAGTAAAATACACTAAAATTAGGATATATCACAATATATTCAACTATAATTAGATATTGTTTGTTTGTTTTTTAATTTGGGTATTGAATTGTTATTTTCCCTCATGACTGTCAAAAGAGGCAGTGTGTGCAGTATAGTGGTTAAAAGTATGAAATCTAGGACCACATTTCTTGGATTAAAACCCCAGTTCTGCCATTTGCTAGTTGTCTGATTTGGGGCATACTCTGTATTTAAGTTTCCTAACAAATATGAGGATATTAATGAAACATAAAACATAGGGTTCTTAGAATTAGCAAGTTAGCAAAAACAAAAAATTAACTTAGATTAATGGTTGGGATATATTCTGATATTATTAGAATACTAAATAAACCACTTAAATGCTGATACTTTATGCTTTATTAAAAATAAAACAACTAAGAAAAATATAAATATATATAAATTTCATATACTTTTAATATTAGTAGATAATGCCATATTATTTTCCAGTGTCATAATACATCACATTCTCACACATTATAAAGAAGAATGTCTATAGTCTCTACTTTTTGAATATGTAATTTTCTTAAGACAGGGTTGTTGGAACCAAAAAGCTGGCTCATACTGACTTGTGGGTCAATTATGGAGATCTCTTTCCAACTTTGAGTTCAATGACCCCATGTCTATGGCCATATTGGGAGACTTTACAGTGTGAAAAGTGACAAATACTTCAAATTAATTTTTTTTTTTTTTTATCACAGAGAGATGGTTAACATTTACTACTTAATCTTTGTGTGTATATAGGATAGTGATGTTATATATCTACTGTGTTGGCCAAAAAGTCCATATATTTTTATCCATAAAATAAAAGATACATTTTTCATTTTCACCAATAACTTTATTGACTTGGATATTCAGAGTATGTCAGTTATCACCCGCATGGTATAATGATTGTTCTCAATGAATGTATCGATTTGATTGTTATCAACTTCAACTGGTCTACCCAACCATGGAACATCCTTCAGCGAGAAATCTCCAGCACAAAACTTTGCAAACCACTATCGAAATATTCAATCAGTCACAGCACCTTCTCCATACTCTGCACAAATCTTTTTTTTTGCCCTTAAGTTGTGTTTTTACCTTTCTTGAAATAATAAAGACTAACATGTTAAAAATGTTGCTTATTTTCCTTCATCTTCAGTATTAAAATGGCTGCACAAAAGTTTACCAATTTTGATATGTTTATAATACACACTGATATGACAGCTGTCACAATACAATCTAACAAAACTGTTTCAAATGTAGTTAAAGACAAGTAAACACTACTAGAGCCATCTTATAGGAAAAAGTTTAAAAAACTAATGGACTTTTTGACCAACTAAGTAAAATATATTTCTCATTCTTTTATATTTTTATTACTTTATTGATAGTATGTAAACCAATGGACAAAGGAAACCACGTACATTAAAAACCTCTGCAAGTTACATGGAGAGTTGAAATACAAACAATCAATATTGACTTTAAAAAGCAGACTAAGATGCTGGAGGTCTGATGATAAATACTGAGCACTACCCAGCTTTGGCCTGGCTTAGTTTATAGTAAAAATATTTGATTCATTTATAAAGGGAATCATTCTAATTTTGTTTTGTTTTTTTTTAATCCATGTGAACATGTTATATTCTTGAATAAGTTGGAAGAGTTTTGGTTGACCCATATTAAAAAAAAAGTCACTGTTTTCCTGAGAATAATTTTTAATATAATATGACCATCCAATGAGGGAATGACTAATTGTAGAGAAAAGAATGAAAAACTTCAGAAAGGAATTTCAGAAAAGTATAAAAATCAATGAGCTTTCCTTTTGTTGCAATTTGCAATGCATTCTGTTACCAGAGACTCCAATTTTGAGGTTATCCTAAATCATAAAAGAATAAAACTCATTTCTATACATAATTTTCTTCAAAGCAACTCTCTTTTGTATCACTTTTATCCTGAGGAAAATACTAAGAGCTCTTAACTCAAGAGCCCTTAAATAATTTTCAGAAATAAAAAGTTAACATTTTATTAGAATCATAGCAAGAATGATTTTTGAATTATCATTAGTGGGCTATTCTTTATTTTATTGAATATCCAAAAAACAAAGAAAACACTAACTGTTTTAATAACAAAATATAACTTCTAAAATAGAATTACTATTTCTTTCTTAGCTATGTCTTTTCTCTTAATGGCTAAGCATATTTTTAAAAGGTGTGTAAAATCTAAGGGCAGAAACCTTTTACTAAACTCCCTTCTGGGTGCTTGGCTGGCCTAACAGGATGAATTAACAGGAGAACAACAAATTTAATTTTATATGTAAAAGAGACCCATAAAAAAGTAAATCTTAAAGTAGTTACCAAAGCAGGCATCTTTTATAGCTTTAGAAAATAAAATAGTAAATTTGTAAAGAATTGGCAAAGCAAAGGTGTTAGGACTTGGGATAGTAAATTAGTGAGGACTGACAAGGTTTTTTACAGACTTATGGACCCTAAAATCTCTATTTCTAGTGATAAGGATGCCTTCTGAACTCTAACACAGTAACATATTTTTCATGTGAGAGATTTATTTCCTGCTTTCAGGAGGACGAAGGAGTGTCAGAATGTTGTTCTTGCACCTGCGGTTTCTTATGTAATGTTAGTTCAAAAAAATCAGTATGCCAAAGTGGCATATGTGATGGTGGCCTATTAGGCTCTCTTTCAAAACATTGCAATTACATGGGCTTGGGTATAAAAATCCCTTCTATACTTTTAGATCTGATCTAGGTAAATGACTTTTCCAAAATAAGCCCCATTCTGACTGATGTACTTCCTGTTGATATGTGGAATAAGTGCTAATTTTATGCCCATTGTTTTTTTAGCTCTGCCAGTTTCTTGGACATATTCTGGGGGATAAGATTCAAGTGGAAGGAGGGTGGTCAATGGTTTAACATTTATAAAATGTTCAAGTAATGAGGATAGGTAAGCATGTGGACCTACTATGGTACTTTCCTTTCTACTAGTATGCATGAAACTTTTTAAATAGGTGAATGTTTCAAACAATAATAAAATTTTAAGAAAAAGAAAAGAACACGTCTAAAGTGATTTAGAGCAAGGCAATCTTCTTGCTGCTGTTTTTCTTATTGAATATAGAAATTTAAGAGAATCAAGTTGCTACGGTAAGTTTTAAAATTTTAGTTAGTGATATCCCATCTTTCATTGGTGAACAGAAGCAGGAAGAAAATCTTCGAGGTCTTAGGTAACTGAATTAGGGTCAAAAGACTCAGAATAATTTTAATTATGTTACAATATTTATTTTTTCTTTCTCTACTGCAAATATCTGATAAGGTAATGAAAGTCTTTAGTATATGTATCTCCGAGTGAGTTTGGTAGGTGCTTCTAGCCATTTTATTAAATTACAAATTAGTTGAACACTGACTATGTAAATGTAAGAAGTCTCTTTATTCAAAGTTTCCCATGACATTGCCTTAAAAATAAATCAGAAAATTGACATGTTTGTCTTAGACTCATTTTAAAACCAGGTTACATATAATTTCATAGCCTTTGTTAAGATTCCACATCTTTCCTTGCCCCAATCCATACAATCAGTATTAAACTTAATATACTTCTAAATATAGAGAAGGTATTGAATGAATTAAAAACTAGATCTTTTTCCATTTTGAAAGAATTGAAGTCATACTTATCAACTGCCAGTTAGAGGTGTTTTATTGCCTTTACATGATCACAGTTTAAATCTTTTCAGTTTTATATAGATGTGCTTTAGAAAAAGTGAACTGTGATAATGAGTTAGTTATCTCTGAGCTTTTTAGAAAAGTAACTTCCTTTGCAGTTCTACTAGGCACATTTCTTTAAAAAAATTCTTTCTTGCAATTTATTGATGAAAATGACTACTTATGTAGTAAATACTTCATACAAAAGCAATGGAAGTCTTTGATGTGCCAGATATTATTTTATAGTATGATTCTGAAGAGTTGTACATTGTGTTGCCAGCCTATGGCACCAGAGAATGGGAGACTTTCAATCAAGATGTTAAGACTTTCAAACAAGGTCAATACCACTTCCCTGTGAGGCATTAGGAATGCTCCTGCTAGTTCCAGTCCCTTATTCTATTGACATTCCTCATGGTTTGCTAGATTCTGTGTTGATGATATGTGTATGATTTTAATTCCTGCATGTCAGCTTTTATATTTGGTTTTTCTGTAGTTCCTTGCACAGCTGCACTCACAATTATGGAAGTTAACTAAAGGTGTTATGTTTAAATATTTAATGTTAGCATATGTATACATGATATATGAAATAATGCAGGTTTTATGTAATCAAGTGTTTAATATTAGCATATGTATAAATGATATTTGAAATAGTAATGTGCATTGTGAAAACACTAATTAAACCAACTTAGATAACTTTAAAATATATATATATATATATATATATATATATATTCATGCTTTTCATCACATTTCCTAAATTAATAACATATCTTATTTATATCTGTTTAAAATTTTTAAATATAATTTTACTTATAAAAGGAGAGAAAAATGAGGAAGGAAAATAAGAGAGAGGAAGAAGAATTCTTGGTAGTTTTAAAATATGTATTGGATTTTCACATAGCAATGAATATAAATGTAAACTTAATGGAATAACATAAAATATTTATTCAAATAAATATATTTTATTTATATCAATTCCAATTTGTAATGTTATTTCTTTTACCCAGAATGGCAAAACATTTTTTTTTTAATTTTAATTGCCAGCAACTTTGCTTTAGACAGATTTTTAAGATCCAATTTGGTTTGAAATGGGAGAAAATCATCATAGATTAATGCCTTCCATGGGCTCACAAGTTAGAAGTGTGCATGAGACCTATTTTTATATCTTTATGTTATATATTTTGGTGACAAGTTGTGGGGAATCTTGTCATATGTAGAAACGACGCTGGTATTTTTTCATTACTGTATCTCTGCTCATAGTAATGAAGAAGAACAGAATTTGTCACCTCAAGCATGCCTCTTTGACATTAGAATTATTTTGGTCTGATTATATTTTTAAAAAACAACAGATATAAGAGAAGCTCTGAAAACCAAATAGTAGTTTCTCTTTTGTAAGAACAATTTACATTTATAAGGGAAAGTTCCATTTGTTAGGCTGTCTCCCTCTCTGTATCTGGAATAGAAGGATGACAAATTCTGTAGAAACTTATTAATGGAGAAGGCAGGAACTTAAATCTGAATAACAACCATACCCTAATTTGCTGTGCTTTGTCCAAAAACCTGTCTCTCCCCCTCTTAATATCTTCTTTTCCTTTTGTCTTTAGTTGGAGATAGTGTTTCAAGTGGTGGTTAGGGCTATTCATGGGGGTTACCAGGTTTTCCGTGTATCTCCCATGTATACAGGAGATATACATTTTATTCAGCTTTTGGTTGTTTTTCTACTCTTAATCTATCTTTTAATACTGGAAAGCCTCAGTCAAGAATGTAGATAGGTGGAAAGAAAATTACTTTTCCTTCAAATTGCAACAGATTCTCCGGTCTTTTTTTATTTTTCCATTTAAAAATTTACATTTTATACAAAGATCAACACTTTGTAAGTGATATCTTTTCCAGTATGAGCTAAAAGCCTAAATTGTGTATGCACTTGTATCCATTTTATGGAATAGTGACAATGACCCCAAAAGCAGAGAATATTGAGAGATTTTTTTTTTTAAAGACTGAAAAAAGAAAAAGATTTAGGATAAAAACTCTATTGTCTATTACAAGTGTCCTGGTGGTGACATATAAGGTGTAAGGCTGAGTAACATGCCAATGTAGAAATGCTGCTTCTGGAATATTAAAATAGTCTTGCCACATTCAACATCACATAAAATATTTCATATGTAATATTTTTTCTTAAGTTGAGATTGATTTAGTCTTTTGTAAAATTTAATCCTAAGCAATCATAATTTTCAAATGGTAGGTTTGATGATCCAGTTGTGTTTTATAAAATTTAAAGTAAACCCATACATTTATTTTAAGTTAAGATTTTTATTTATACTCAAAGCTCATACATTTAAAGTATAGTTTTAAGAAATAAAAAGAAAAATGAACAGATTTGACTACATCAGACTAACAAGGTTTTGCACAGAGAAGGAAACATCAACAAAATGAAAAGATAAACTACATCTGATAAAGAGTCAAGTTCCAAAATATATAAGGATTTCATACTACTTAACACCAAAAAGAAGAAACAATCCAATAAAATGTAAAAAGAGCCAAGGATCTGAACAGACATTTCTCCAATGAGGACATACCAGTGGCCAACAGGCATATGAAAACATGTTCAACATCACTAATCATCAGGGAAAATCATAATAAAATCATAACGAGATACCACCTTATACCAATCAGAATGGCCATTATCAATAAATCAACAAATAACAAGTACTTTGGAGGATGTTGGGGAAAAGGAATCCTTATACACTTTTCAAGGGATTGTAAATTGGGTCAGCCACTGGAAAACATTACAGAAGTTCCTCAAAAAAATAAAATAAGACTAGAGCTGCTAAATGACTCAGCAATCCCACTTCTGGAATTATTTATCCAAAGAAAACAAAACACTAATTTGAAAATATATATGCACCCCAATGTCCATTGCAACATTACTTACAATATCCAAGATATGGAAGAAAACTAGTATTCATTGATAACTTAATATATAAAGCATATGTGGATCTGCCTGGGTAGCTTAGTTGGTTGGAGCATTGTCCCATAAACCAAAAGGTTGCAGATTTGATTCCAGGTCCGAGCACATACCTAGCTTGTGGGTTGGATCTCAGGTTGGAGCATGTACAAGAGGCAAATGATTAATGTTTCTTTCTCACATTGATGTTTCTCTCTCTGTCTCTCTGTTTCTCTGTCTCTCCCTCTCTCCCCACTCTTCTTTTCTCTCTAATATCAATAAAAAATATCCTCAGGTGAGGATTTTTTAAAGATGTGCTATGCATATGCAACATAATATTAATCAGCAATAAAAAATAATAAAATCTTACCATTTGCGACAGTGTTAATGGATCTAGAGAGTGTTAGGCTCAGTGAAATAATTCAGATAGAGAAAATTAAATACCATATGCTTTCACTTATATGTGTAATTTAAAAAAATGAATAAACAAAACAAAGCAAAAACAGATCCATAGATATGGAGAATAAGCTGATAATTTAAAGGAGAGGGGGGTAAGAGTATAGGTTTTAAAAAAACCTTAAAAAAGAGGAACAATTTTAAAATTGGTAAACATACATTAATGTCTGTAAATGCCACACAAGAAAACATTTCGTAAGTAACATAAGTAAAAATACATTAGTATATTAATTATTAAAAATTAATGAAGTGAATTCATATAACATAAAATTAACCATTTTAAAGTGAACAGTTCAGTGGCATTTGGCACCACCACATTGCTGGGTACCCACCAGCTCTTTCCCAAGCATTGTCATAACTCAAAAGAGGAGCTCTACACCCCTTAAGCAGTGGTTTCTCATCCCTGTTCTCCCAGCCCCTTGCAGCCACTCATTTCTGTATTGTCTCTTTGAATTTAACTATTCAGAATATTTCATATAAATGAAATCGTACAATGTATGACCTTTTTAATCTGACTTTTTTCACTTAGCACATTGTTTCTATTGTTCATTAAAGTGTAATATATATCAGTATTTTATTTCTTTCTGCGGCTGTTACTGCATACACAAACACACACACACACACACACACACACACAATTTTTCTGTCCATTCACTTATTGATGGATATTTCAACAGTGACCATTTTTTTTGCTCTTGTGAATAGTGCTGCTGTGAACATGCATGTAAGTATAATTATTTTTTTGTACTTGATGTATACAAAACAGAATTTTAAAGAGACAGAAAAAATGTAATGCTTCTTTAAGATAGTCAAATACAATGAAAGTAAAGACATTTCTTGTTTCTGCCATAATGGATGGAAAACTGTCACTATTACTTTCATAGTGAGTGTTCTGGCTAGAGATGAATGGGTCCAATGTTTCTTCCTTGTGCCCTCATGATAAACACTCTTTAGATCAATATAATCAATATAAATTTCTAATGGAATCATTGCAGCTCCTTAATGTGGGCTGTGCATAGTGATTCCCATCCAAAGACCTGGAGAGGGAAAAAAGAAAGAGAGACTTTGCAGTGAGAAAATCTGATGGACACAACCTCAGCCAGGCGATTAAAGTTAACATAAGAGATAAATCATATTAATATACACTTTAGATATAATGTGATGAACTGAGACTTTACCTCCATGGTCTCCCCCACCCCCATATTGTGTAACACCAGTCTAATCTTTAGGAAAATCATTATACAAAGCCCTATTGAGAGACATTCTACAAGGTACCTTATTACCATAGTACTCCAAATTATCCAGGTAATCAAAAACAAAGGAAGCCTGTTAAATGGCCAGAGTCAAAGGGAGCCTAAGAAGACATGATGACTAAGTGGTATTCTGGATGGGATCCTGGAACAGAAAATGGACACTAGTTAAAAACTAGGAAAATCCCAATGAAATATGGATCTCAGTTAATAACAATGTATTGTCAAAGCAAAAATTGCACTAGATGAAGTTAAACGGGTAAAGCAAATTTCATTCAAAGCCATTACAGTAGGAAGGAGACCAGAATGGAGTCAACTCTGCTGAAAAGAAGGGCTGGAGAGTTGCTAAGATCTGGGATGGGAGTTCTCTTCACAAGGAAAAAGACTTTTTAAGTATCTGTATGAGATCATGTATGTTAATTAAACTTATTGTGGTAATCATTTCTTAATATATGCAAGTCAAGGTATTAACCTTATACTGTGCTGTATATCAGTTATATCACACACACACACACACACACAAAAAAAAAAAAAAAAAGGAAAAGAAAACCAAAAACAAATTAACTGTTCTCTTGGCAATATATGCCTAGAGATAAAGAGAAAAAGTTGAAACATAATTCACATTTTACCTTTTTAGAGTCCCAAAGAATGAAGAAAGAAATAAAACAATTCTTATTTAGAAACTTGAAATACTAGGTTGTTTTAATGATATCATCAGACTACATGGAGACAAGTAATACTCTCAAAATACTTTATAACAGAAAAAACTTATGTGAGACATATAAAAGTATTTCTTTAATAAAAGTACAACAGACCTAGTAGGTTTTCTTTTCTTTCCTTCTCTTTATTTCCTCTCATTATTTTTTCATGAGGTATGTTCTTAAAATAACCTGTATTTATCTAATAAACTAAATTGCTTGAAGCATTAAAAACAAACAAACAAACAAAAACAAACAAACAAACAAAAAACCCTGGGTTGGAGGAATCAAGGTCCATCTTTGCTTGCTAATTGGTTTTCTCAAAGGAGAATAAAGCCCTGGTGGGTGTGGCTCAGTCTGTTGAGCATGGACACACAAACTGAAAGGTAGTGGGTTCAGTTCTGTCAGGTCTGGGTTGCATCTTAGATCCCCAGCTGGGACATATGCAGAAGACAATCTATCAATGTTTCTGTATCACATCAATGTTTCTCTCCCTCTCTTCCTCCCTCCCTTCCCCTCACTCTGGAATTGGTAAAAGAAAATAACAACAACAACAACAAACTTTGTTCTTTCTTCATATAAGAGAAAGTTTCACAATTTGGAGCAAGCCTCCTATGGAAGTTATGTTCCTGCCCTCCCCCAGCAACTGAGATCACATTTCAAAAGGATGATTTCCAGGTTCTCGAGAAAGAGACATGCATTGTAAAACTGTCAAAAACTTGAGATGGGATGAATATGGAGGTGCATACATTTTTTTAAATTAATGTTTTGATTTTCTCCAGATAAATAGCCAGAAGTAGAACTAATCGCTGGGTTGTGTGATAGTTCTTTCTATTTTTAATTTTTTGAGGAACCTTTAAATAATATTTTAATAACAATATGGTAAAAGATTGTTACTAGACTTATCACAGTGATTATGAGGTATGTAAATGTGTAATAATGTTGTACACCAAAACTAATATAACAGTGCATGTCAACTCTAAGAAAAATTGATCAGGGAGAAGATTCACATCTCAAAGGAGCAGAGAAAATTTTTCAGTAGCAAGTTCTCTAAAGTAAATGCTCTGGGAAAACAGAGGTCAGGTGATGATTGTCAATAAGAAACTTGTCTAGAGTTTAATCAAACTGAGGGACACATTAAGTCCATCATGTTTTCTTTTTTCTTTTTTTCTTTTTTTTTTTTCTTTCTTTCTCTCTCACAGGACCGTGCACAAAATCTGAATGAAAGGCTAACCACCACCACCACCCTCACAGTGGATGTTCTGGATGGAGATGACTTGGGTCCAATGTTTCTTCCTTGTGTCCTTGTGCCAAACACTCGTGATTGTCATCCACTCACCTATCAAGCTGCCATACCTGAGTTGGCATCTCCGGTAAATATACTATATTCTTTTCCTCTTCACTTACACCTCTTTAACTCCAGTGAGATCCAGTTCAAGTATTTGGTAGGCATATTAGGTGAGAATGGCAAACTTCACCAAATGGGTGTTGAGATTATGTGTAAGTTTTTGGTCACAATGAATAATTATATTATTTACAAGGTAGAAAACATGTTTTGAAGCAACACCCCATTTTTACGCTGATTTATTTATTTCCTTCACCCATAAATTATAATAGAGTTAAGTTCCCAGTGTGTTCTTGAAAACTCTGAATAACTCCAGCATTTCTCTAAATTTACATGTAAACATGTGATCCTAAATCTGAGGAAGTGCAGGTCAACAGGATATTTCTTACCGCTTTAAAGTTCTGAAATGTTATTGAAAGTTATGCTTAGCTCTTTGAATATGGAAGCTAATGAAACTTAAATGTAAATATTTATCTCTTAAATATGTATTTTTAAAAAGCAGAAGGGTAAGGCATGAGTAGATGTTCTCTACAGTTAATTTGCATCTGATTTTTAAAATTATAATGGAGCTATAAATTGATGTCAGCTTGGAATTCACAAGTTGAACATCCTTGAACGATAAATACTTGTACCTAAGAATAAAAATTATAAGCCAAGTATGCTTAGGCTTAAATATTGAAACTGTTAATTCTATTTTAGAAAATTCAGATTCCCAGGAATTAAATATTTCATGAATAGCTTTGTAGTTTCTCTGAAAAGCATTAAGTTTTCTGAGTTAGTAACATGGCTCATGATGTCAGAATTTGTTGGAAGGCATTTGACTTTTGTTCTCAGGCAGTGAGAACTGTGGTTTTAGTGATCCTCTCTGTATATGAAATGTTTAAAGACTAAAACAGAAATGCAGCCTCCTAAATGTAAATTACACTGTATTCTATCCATTTCAAGGAGTTTTCACCCAATATTTTTATCTATTGACTTAGCGCTCTTATTCGCAGTAGATCTTAAACAGTTGACAATCAGTTCTGTGTCTCCTGACATTCATACATTCATGATAAGTCTAGTTAGCTTATATGAACAAAAAAGATCTGGAGAAGAAAGAATAAATGCTATTATGTGCATTGAATAAAGAAAACAATATGAATTTTCAGCTAAGTGTATAATTTTGCAGATAGAAAAGCTCATGTAGCTCTTTCTGGATAAATAGTTGTAGATTACCTAAAGTTATATGTCATTATATTGTTGACTACCAGTAAGAAGACTATTAATGATAGTGAATATTAAACTTTTCTTTGAAACCATGAGAAAAAATAATATTTTTAGTATTATTTTATTTTTCTGAGTTAATTTATATAGCTGGTATACCAGTGACCTCCCAAGATAATGGGCATACTGATATAATCGTGACTAAAATCAGTGATCAGTTTGACTATCTAATAGTACTTGATTTATTGAAAGAAGTAAGGAAGACAGAAGTTGCTGCTTGGAAAATAGAATGGATTGACTTTATAAAGGACCTTTGAGCACCCTCTCCTCTTTCTTCCAGATTATGGAGTAAACATCTCTCTCATAGTGATGTAGTTTTATGCTAGAGACGAAGTCATGCTCCAGATTTGGGGTAACAATTATGAATTATAATAATGACTAATGATCATATTGAATGACCAGTTCATCATGAACTGTGCTAAATAAACCCTACAAAGATATTAACTGAGATCCATTTGTATAGTTACCATTATTATGGTCCTTTTACAGGTGAGGTTTATGAGGTATAAAGTTTAAGTAGCATTCCATGGACTTATAACCAACAAGTAAAAAGTATTTTCTTTTAAAATCATGTAATTTGAGCTATAGATTCAATAAAATCTTATGCTTCATCATCACTTTAGCAGATTGACCCATTCTTTAACATTTTGTGAAACAAAGGAGGATTTTAATTTTACATACTTAAATAATTATGGTAAATATTTGTCATTTTAAAGGTATATTTTTATTCCCATGAGAAAAAAATGTAAATATGTGTTCTTGCAACATAGATAGTTTTTCTGATTATTTGTCACCTTGACTGAGATTGAGTACAACATTCAGAGTGGTTCACTTAGTGAGTTGATTCTGGCTGTTGGTTCAAGCTCAGCCAGGATGTGAACCTGAGGCTACAGTTCTGCTCCATGTGGGCCTCTCCTAGGCTGTCTGGTTTTCTCACAGCAAGGCCCTGGGTTCCATGAATAAAATTCCTGAGAGAATTAGGCAGAACTTTTGTGAACTAGCCTTATAGTTCACTTTGTTACTTCTGTTGTCACCAAACTCTGCCAGGTTCAAGGAATACAATTATATACCATCCCCTAATGGGAGGAGGGTCTCAATCACATTGAAAGAAGACTTAATGGGGAAGGAAATTGCCTTGTGGCAGTCTTTGGTAAAATAAAATCAGTTATAGTGCTGGCATCGGGTTTCCATGCACTCTTCCATGTGCTATCTTGAATCCCCTCTGATTATTAGGGTTAAGAAGGGGAACTAGTTTTTTGAGTTTCACATTCAAATTGCTGTTTTTGTTCTTTCATTCTTTTTTATTTTATTTTTCCATTGTGCATTCTGTAAAATTTCTGGAAATTTCAATACATAAGATATTGCTATTTAGAGTGAGAGAACTAATCATTAATGTCAGCTAAACAGGGTATGATGACTCTAATTACATACTTACTGACTTTTCTTGAACTAATTCTATAAATTTTGAAGGTTTGACACCTGCTCACCTTCTTTGTGAGATTTTTTACTAATTACCTCAGTGGTATTTTTGACTTGAAAAGGCATTCTAAGTTTCACTACAATGCTCACAGAATTTATGAGCTCAGCAAAACTTTAAAAGGCAGTCTAATACAGTGTTTAACTCATGAACCTGAATACAATAAAAATAAAAATCTACTATTTATTAAAATGGAAATAATCATGTATTTAGAGATAAACTTATCTAATAAGTTTTATGTTTTTTATTACAGAAAATTATCTTTAGAAAAATTAATATATTCACAAACTAAGATTAATATCATACTGGATATGTAAATATATAAATATTGTGTCAAGGATACAAAAGCAATTTGTAGTCCTATGATAATTATTACTTATTTATTTATTAATTTATTAAGTATCTATTGGACCATAATGGATCTTGTATTCAATGTTAATTGAGGAGACTTGACAACTAGGATGAGATAAAATTCTTCTTGTATGTTGTTTATATTCTTACTTTCTGAGCCTCTTAAAGTTGACCATTCCTATGTAGTTGGATTTTTTTCTAGTATTGTGAGGAAATTCTATAGAATTTGGAGATATAAAATCCAAAGCTCTATGTTCTCCATTTTCTATTGAAGCACAAAATCAGAGTAAATCCTTACACATTTTTTTTTTTCAGAATTGAACCAGGTGTATACTATTTGGTTGTTTAGTTGCTTGGTTGGTTGGTTTTTGCTAATTTGCCCCTGAATAACAACACCGCAGCATTAATATGATACAATTGACATATTATCTGTGTTTTCTGTATACACCTTCCTTTATTTATTGTGCCATGAAGTTTTCAGTATTGCAGCATGAGTTCCTACCAAACAAGTCATTTAGCAGCTAGAATTTAGATTCTAATTTCCTCCTCAGTCTTGGTTTAAAGCCTTGGGTTGCATATGAGGAATGTTTAGCTACAAATATACAAATATCTCTACTGTAGTCTTTGTCATAAAGATCTATGGTTTTCATGTAACTGCCAAACATGGCTCCCCTGTTTATTTATGATGCTCTCTCCTTCCATGGAAACCTTCTCAGTTATTACAAGAGTGGTGGTGATTTGCAGTGACGTACAACATAACTTCCTCTTGGCTCATACTCATTAAATCTGTTACAATCTCGGAACACCTTCCTCTTTTGTCTTTTATGAAACTACTTGTTCTTGTTCTTTTCCTTCCCTGTATGGCCCTGGGTTTCTCCTCTTAAATCATTAATTGCTTTCTTTTTTAAACTAAATTTCCCTGCTTGAATTTATTTATATCTTTGTTTGTTTGTTTACTATTATGGAAAAATTCAGACTTCTATCCTTTGCAACTTGTTTAAAACTATAGCTGTCACTAAGACTTATCAAACCTACATCAGTGAATTTTATTTTTCTCCAAATAGGGATGATCTGGATGTTCTAAATGTGTTTTCTTATTTGAAATCTCTTCTGAATTCCAAGCTTATGTTTATTACTTTTCCAAGATATTTTTAACTGTATTTTCCACAGATTCCTCATTATCCTTTCCAGTGAATTCTAATGCATCTATGCCTACTTTCATGTTACCTCTTGTTGCTTTGGCGGTTATTGTTGATTTGGACCTAGACCTCAATGACCCCCTATCCCAAATTCAGTCAACCTCCAAAGATACTTTCTGTGCTATGAAATGTCACTCAAATATGTTGGATGACTATATCCACTACTAAAATACTCATTTGAAAATATACTTTCAACCCTGGACCCCTAACCTGTGTTGAGTTTCTCCTACACTCAAACATCATCTTACAGAAGAGGGTTACTTTTTACTTTTGAATTATAATTTTGATGTGATTGCTCAATGATTAAAGCTTAAGAAAAAAACTTCAACATATTTTATCATATACAAAATGCATTTAAAAGCTTTTAGCATATTATTCAAAGTAATTTTATGTCTGACCACTTTGTAATCTCATCTCTTTAACTAGCATAGTGCAACTTGTCTTGAAACACAGAGCTTTGTATACATGTACTTGAACTTCTTTGAGAATTAACTTCCTTTATCTTCATTGTCTTTAACATATTAAGATGATATTTGTTATTCAAATTTTACCTTGGTTAATATGAAATAATAGTTTTTCAAAATGAAGTTTTCCACCGTGTCCTCATGTAGTCCTTCTATAAGTCCTTAACTTCTCATTCTGTTAGAGTTGTTTGCTTGTTTTTCTTTCATTAGATCATGATTTTTAAAATTTCCTATTTCTCATTATATTCTAAGAAGAACCCATTCACATTACATAGTAAATGTTCAATATATATTGAATTTAATTAAATCATTGATTAAAAGTTCAATATTTACACATTGTGCAATGATACTGATACTGGATGTAAATATGAATAAGCATGGCCCCTGATTGCTCATTCACAATGAGAGTGTATAACTATAAATATGCATATATACAGAGTGCATATATATGTATTGTATATGATAAATAATAGATTGATATACTTGTATATTATTATTTACATTAATATTCCTTATTTCTTATGTAATATGTTTGTTATAATTCTATATTATCTAAATATTAGCCATTGTATATATGTATATGTATTTATATATAATTTAAATATATATTTTTAGTGTTTTCAAATAAGAATAGAATGGCAAGAACTACCATACTTGGTCATTGTCTAGTCAAAGATAACCTTTAAATAGGGGCCTAATAGATAGTGTAGATGAAATAAGCATATTTGCCCTATAGAGTCCCAGTTTATAATTGTTGTGCCAACACATTGTTCATAATGCCTTCTTTTCTTTTCTTTAATGTCCCAAATATTAAATTCCATCCTCCCTCAATCTTTAAGAAAGTTATTTTCAAAATATGTACTGTGGAGCTCTTTTTGGGCCAGCAAAGTGATGGATGGCAAAGGAAACAATCAATGACTTTCAAATTGCCCATAACTTTTTAAAGAGGAGAATTTTCTCAAAGTAGGTTGAAAGGCAAAATGATAAGTAATATAACTACTGTCAAAAATGCATTATTTGACATTTTTTCCTCTTACCAACAATAATACCCACATTCTACCAGCAGTAAACAGAGACACTTCAGATCCAATTTATGAAAAAAATAGCTAAATACCAAACAAACAAAAAAATAGAATTCAGCAAGTATTGTCTAGAGATTGAAATTGTATTACAGTAATTCTGAAAATGGTGCATGGCATTATAGTAGAGCAAATGGTTTATTTATTCTTTTTATCTCTGGTCAAAATTTATGTGAATAGTCTCAGCTACATAAAATTTCCATCTACAGACAATATGAAGATATTTTAATTTTAGGAAAAATTGAATATATTGATATTAATTAAGAGAACATGGTCATCATTCTGCTCAGCAATAAGATGAAAGTCTAACTCTCTTCAAATTACTAGTTTTTCAAAATGAAGTTTTTCAAAATATTATTTTAAATTAATTTTATAGATGTGTTTTTCTATGAATCACGCATAGAAAGAAACAGCAGTATCACTCAACTTTGACATGACATTTATAACTTTACATAAACATTTATCCTGGAATTACCTAATGGCTTACTAAATTGTGTAGAAAAAAATATCAAGGGTTGTTACTATCACAATCTAAGGTAATATGTAAGTAGTCAGAATCCAAGTTAAATGCTGTGTGGTGTTGTGAATATTGCTTGATGTTGTTATACCTCAGTTTGAGTTTGTGATCTATAAAATGGTGATAAAAATATATAATATATGAGATATTCACAAGTACTATAAAAAAAGATTCATGTAGTACACTTAACTTGTTTCTTGTAAATACTAAGAATTTAATAATATTAGTTATTACTATTTTTGCTATCATTACCACTGGAATTTCTTTATCTGGCTGAATTTTTACTCAGAAACTCATGGGAGATAGTATCCAATTCAAATTATTTATTGAATATCTAGTTATTTTTAATTGAAATCCCAGCCTTAAAAATTGAGTTGTATATGTTGATATAACCTAATTTTTTTTTTTATTGTGCCAGTCCTAATTAATTCAGTATGATTTTGGTCCTTTAAAAAATGCAATACCTTTATTGAGAAGAATAGTAGAAGCCTCTACTCCCCCCCTTTTTTTTAAAATAAAGGTTTGGCATGGTCCCTGCTTGTGCTGCATTAATTATGAAATATATCATTGCTTAGGGAAGAGGCAGAAGCTGATGTAAAATGCCACAGAATAATACTCTGAGCCAAAAATATATCTATGAATCAAATTTTAAGTGTCCTCCAGGGAAGCAAATATCCTGCTCCCTTTCTTCCTTATTTTACGAATTCAAAAACAATCATGCCTATCAATAAAGTTTTAAAATTGTCCCACAAAACTTCCAGTTCTCTAGAGGCATTTCAGGGATTTCTACAGCCGAGAAAAATAGGACTTTTACTTTCAATGATATTTAAAATTCTAATTTTGTCCAACTTGCTAATTTAGAAAGATTTTCAGTATTTAATTAAAGTAAGTATTGGCTGTCAATTATAAATTATACAGAAAATGTTTTTTTAAATTATACATGTTGAAAATTGGAAACCCTCAATTCTCAAAGCCCAATTCCAGGATAAACATTGGTAATCTGATGCTTGTCTTTCCAGATATCTGGAGCCTGACTGAAACAATTACAGTTTTTCAATTCTAACAAACAAATGAGTTTGGCCTTCATGAAAGGGAACTATTACATGTTCTCTGGGCTAATGGTAATTTGTTTAAAGAGATTATCCACTGGAGATTGGAGAAATATGTGTTGTGTGTGGAGGGACTGGTTCTTGTGGCCTGGATGTGACTAGAGGTTTAGGGTGTACTTCTTTTGCCCTGCATATTTGAGGGAGAAAATATCTAACTGACCTAGCTTGAATCACAAGCTCACTCTTTGAACAGAGGGGATAGGGAGCCTGTGATAGTTAATTTTATGTGTCGACATAGGTGGTCCATGCTACCCAAATATTTGACTAAACACGTTTGGATGTTGCTGTGAAGGTATTTTAAATATAAGAATAGAATTTAAATTAGTAGATTGAGTAAAGCAAATTATCTTCCATAATGTTGGTGGGCCTCATCTGATGAGTTGAAGGCCTTATGAAAAAACTTGACTTCCCTCGAAGAAGAGAGAATTCTTCCAGCAGACTTCCTTTAGACTTGAACTGGAACATGTGTTTTACCCTGGGTCTTCAGTCTGACAACTTCCCCTGCAGATTTTAGACTTATTGTTTTCCCACAACTGTATCATGAACCAGTTCCTTAATGTAAATCTATTTCAACCTCTTCATGTCAATAGATATGTAGGTAGGTAGGTAGGTAGGTAGGGATAGATAGATAGATAGATAGATAGATAGATAGATAGATAGATAGATGATAGAGATGGAGATACACATACACATTGTATTTTACTTGTTTTTCTGGACAACTCTATTACAGATCCCCTGATGAAACTGTATTTAATGAGAAAGGTAATTTCTCTATCAAAATCAAGATACTATAAAGAAAGGTAAACAGGCTAAAAAACCCAAGTAGTAAGGCAAATATATAAATATATAATCAAATAATCACAAATTCTTGCTTAGAGTTTATCATTCTGCTTGAAACCTTGTCAGAATGGTATTGAAAGTTGACAAAAGATCAAGTCACTTTCCTGAATCAAGGTTATGATAGCTTCTTATTAAATTATCATTATCAAGTTTCTTCCAGTAACATCCCGTATGGCCCTACATGGTCCTTTTTCATTGACTGCTATGGACTAAATTCTTGTGTCACCCCCAAATTAATCTGATGAAATGTATCCCAAATGTAATAGTATTTGGAAGTGGGGCTCTTATGAGGTGATTAGGTCATGAGAATAAAACCCTCATGGATGGGATTAGTGCCCTTATAAAATAGACTCCAGAGAAACCCACCATCTCTTGCATCATGTGAGGACACAGGGAGATGGCCATCTATGAACCAGGAAGTGCTTCACTAGACACTGAATCTGCCAGTACATTGCTCTTGGAATTCGCAGGCTCCAGAATGGTAAGAAATAAAATTCTGTTGTTCATAAACCACCCAATCTATAGTGTTTTGTTGTAGCAGCCCGAATAGACTAAGACACCGATTTCATTCCTGCTTCCTTCCCACCTGCTCCCTGACCTTCTTTCTGTCCTAAACTTGCAATGCTCTTTTACATGAGGGCATATGCCCTTACGTGCTACTTTCTGGAATGTTCTCTTCTGACATTTTTCTGTAGTTGGCTTTTTTATTTGATTTTGGTTCAATCCTTATCTCATCAGAGAAACCTTTCTTACTACCTACCTAGAGTAGCCTGCATCCCAATGAATTCAGTAATTCATGACTGAATACATATATTTTATGTAGGTCAGTTAGCTATGTGGAAATTTCTTGTACATGCATTTGTTTAATTGGTTAGTTTCTCTCTACTTTCTCTGAAATATAAACACACTACTACTGAAAACCTGTTTATAGTCTTTGTGATCTTATCCCAAACCCCTAGAACAGAGCCTCAAATGTAGGGTGCTCAGTAAATATATACCTATTTAAAATAAATTGACTTTTCTTATTATTTATATATATATATATATACATATATATATATATATATATATATATATATATATATATATATCTTACCTTTTATATTAGCTGTATAGTATGTTTTTGTATAAACATACCTGACTTTATTTACCTGCTTTATACTTTGAAATTCTGTGTAAAGTATTACTTGAAAAAAAAAGCACCCCTATGTTTAAAAAAGACCTACATATAATGTATTGTTCTGCAAGAACTCTATTTTTATTTTATATGTTTTCTTGTTAGCAAAACCAATTTATGTTACATATTCCTTTGTTTAGTTCTTCTTGATTAAAAGGAATAATGTAGGGCATGATTATGTGTTTTAATAGTTTAAACTATGCTGAGGATTATTAGTGGCCAAAAGATAAAAATCAAATGGGTAGTTCAACTCAGTGAAGTCGCTACAAAAAATAATTAAGTAATACTAGGAAAACTGATAAGTACAGTTTTTAAGATTCTTTACTTCAGCTTCAATTTTTAGAAATCATAGTATGCACAGTTGGCTTTTTGGTAAAACTTTTTCTGAAAACATATTATTTTTCTACTATGATAACTCTAAACCAATTTGATTTGTTTACTAACATAGTCAGCAGAGATACTCAGAAAAGGGAATAAACAGACCATGGACTAACCAAATGATTTATTTACTTCCCAAATGACTTTAGTTCATGATGCCTTCAAGATATTTAGAGGTAATTTTATATAAACCACTGTCACCTCCTCTTCCTGCTTCCACTTCTGCTTCCCACAACCCATTTTTTACACAGCAGTCAAAGTCATCTTATAAAAACATAAATCAGTTCAAGTTAGTTTCTTACACAAAATACTCCCATGGCTTCTGATGAAGGTGAAAATAAAACCCCAATCACAGAGTATGGCTTACAAGTCAACACATGATTTAACTCCTGGCAATTTGTTACTCTTCTGCCAGGACTTTGACCTTATTGCTTGGAACTTCTGAATTTTTTTTAAGTCCAGCATTTGCTGTTCACTCTATTGTAAAACACTTCTGTCAGACCTTCCAATGGTTGACACGTTCTCATCAATCAAATCCAGGTTTCAGCAAAAATATCACTTTCTCAAAGAGACATTTCCTGACAACCCCCCCCCCAATGTAGGTTTTTTTAAAGAACAACAATTTCATACAGATCAATAGGAGGTTTTATTTGTTTTCAATTGCTATAGAAGGGGAAGTAAAATTTATAATAGCTCCATTATATTTTCAATGAGATTTCCTTGAAGCTCATAGCTGTTTTGTGGCAATGACAATGTGAGATAATGATATAATATAGGTTAGCAATTAGTGCACAAGATAATGCTTTTATTTTAGTAAAATCAAAAAAAAGACATTTATGTCAAGATAATAAAATATTAATTATTGTAAGTGCTATAAACATTTATATTGATGATGTCAGAGTTGTAATAAACACCCAAAGAACTCTAACTCTCTAATCAATAAAATCTTGGCAGACAGTTTCTCTGAAGATACACAAAATGAAGAAAACACTCATTTCTTAAAAAATATTTTTAAGGTTGCCTTTTTACATAAGAAGAAAAGGAGGATATATAATGATTTAAACATATCTTTGCCAAGAGGTATCTCTTTTCTATGATTTGAGAGTCAGCATGGCATGGATGCAATGGGTTCGAGTAATGTTATTTTAAACATTACTTCCTATTCAGAGTGCTTATTTCTCAGTCTGATTGCTTTGATATAGATTGTCAGAAATAAGGAATTCTTGGATTGTATTATTAGGTTATAAATATATTCTGTGTCCAGAAGCAATTTTATACCACAGAATGTCTAGAGACAGTATATATCAGTTTGATGAGGTCTTTATAAATTATGTTTATTGTATACATTGAAAAATACCTTATGACAAATGTTTGATATAACTTTCACTTGTGTTCCTCTGGAATTTTGACTTCTAATTATTTTCATTATAAAAGACCAATGCATTTCCACATGTTGAAATCTGTAAAGGAACTTAGGTGCACATACATATTGGGGACAAAAGAGTGAGAGAGCATCTGCTTTCAAAATAATTGTGCTTCGAACATTGGTTTGTAATTAGTTGTTTAGAACATGAAATAGTTTTCTCTAAAAACAGTGTTATTAATGATACATAGGGAAACATTATAGAATATACTGATTTATTTGTTTCCATTTTTTTTTTCTTGGTCTGTAGAAATATAGAGGCATTTTTCCTTAGGGAAAGAAAATACATATAGGGACTCAGTTCGGAGTGACAGCAGCATATTGACCTTAGCAACTCTGAGTAGCAATAACCTTGTACTATACTACTCTATCTACTGGATGGTGGGAGCAACTCTGAGACAAAGATGGCAACCAATTCTTAAAGCAAATTCCCTCTGAAAACTTGATACTAGCATTGGTAACTATCTATAAAAGCTAACTCTAATTATTGTTCTATGTTTTCTTTTTCCTATTACCTGTATGGAATTGAACAAAATTTAAACAGGAGGAAATAAAGTTTACTTTGCTTTTAAAATAAATGTTTACAAGTGAACTTAACTATTTGAAATGAAGTTGTAAAACTCTCCTTGAGTGTTGTCTGGGGGTCACAGGAAAAGCCACATAGTTGAATGCCTACTATGTGTTAGGTAAACTATCTGATCCCAACAAAGAAATCATTAAGCTTTGAGTCTAGAATAAAACAGCTGAAGTGTGTATCACAAATGCATTAAAAATGCTACAGTTTCTCTGTATATGACAACATTTAATGGCTAAGGATCTAACATAAGTTATTGACCTGACATTTACTCTCTTGGAGTAACATGACCAATACCACATTTCTAGGAAGTAGATGGATATGGATTAGGCTTCATGTATTTAAACCAGTAAATATTATATTGAATTAGATCACAGAGAAAATTTTTGTGATAATTATAATTATCTGAGCAGTTATAGGTACTTCTGTTGCTATGACAAGCAATATGTTGCATTAACATTGAAGAAAATTTTAAAATATTGGTTTTATGTTATTCCTGAGTGATGATATTTAATTAAGCACTGCAGAAAGAACCAAAAACTACAATGTGGTTGTTCTAATGGCTACTGTAGCACTTCTGTGTGGATTTGAAAGGATGCATAAGGAAAAATGAGGAAAGATCAGAAAGAATTCCAGTGAAAATGCTTCAGCCCTTTTATATATGGTGGGTGCTATGAAACATCCATCACTTAAATGCATCTCTGCAGAATTGACACACTTAATCCTTCCATCCCAGCTGACTCCTTTCCCACATGCTAAAAGTGTCAGTAGCCAACAGAAATCACTGAGTCTTTTTAGAGAAATTAGCCTTTATTCAGAAAAAGCAACTTCATCCAACCCAACTTCATGCCCCATCCTTAGAAGCAATCACATCTAATGGCTTGTCAATGAAACTGAGCCAAATGTACAAAAGCCCGATCATCTGGCCTGAATGCAAAGAGACTCTAGAAGTTACCCACTTGAGATCTCTGATTTTGTTATGTCTGCCTGTTCCTATTTCTTTTCAACAATGTTATTTTCCTAATCCTACTTCCTAAATGTCTTTGCAGGTTTCTTCTCCTATATATTCCCTACAAGCAAACTGTTTAAGAATCTGTTTCCCAGGAAACAGTCCTGAAACAGTGGACTATATGTTGATCTCCAAAGAAATACTTTAAGAGTTAGTTTATTTTGCATAAAGAACAATGGAGGACATTCTGGACACAATTAGTATTTTAACTGGATCATAAGACTTACGTAATGTGGCTGTTAATATGCATCCCTAACCTCCAAGACTCTGAATCCACTTGTTTTGGATGAGACCTGAGAATTTAAGGCTTCAATCTTAGGGACTTGTGATTCAATGTCCAGGATAGGGGGTAAAAATATGTATTTACTTTTTTTGCAGGGCATTTTAAATATATACAAAAACAGAAAAGAGTATCACTACTCAATTATCAATTCATGAATATCCATGGTTCAATTATATCTCCTCATCCATCTCTCATTATTTGAAGAACATCTAAGATATCACATGATAGTATCTGAATATGTTTCTGTGAGTATCTCTAAATGATGTCATACCAAAATACCATTACCACAAATAAAATAAAGTTAGAAATTTGTACTTCCAATGTGTAAAAATAATTTCAATGATGCAGAAATACTGAGACACAAAAACTAATTAAAGATTTGGTGTGTAATTCTTGCATGACATGTATGTGTGTGTGAGTGTGTGTGTGTGTGTGTGTGTGTGTGTGTGTGTGATTACTCTTGCTTTCAGGTGAGCAAATATGAATCATGCCAAGTGTGTACTTAGTCATGTCCTAAAACATCAGTTACACAGGCTGAGTTCTGGTAACTATGACTTTGACTTAATGGATTTATATCTTTTACCATCTTGATAAGTTCTGCTTTAATAAACTTAATATACATAAAGTCCCTTCGAGGCAAAATAACAATCTTCAAACTTCACCAGAAAAGTTTAGGATAGGTCAGTTGGTCAGTTTGAACCCCATGATTTCTTATTAGATTTTCTGTCAATAACCTTGGCATTTTAGTATCAGAACAGTATCCTTCAACTTCTGCTAGTTTTAGGAATTAGTTCTCTCTTTCACTCTATCCATCTGGTTTCTCACTCTCTGTCTCTCTTTCATTAGCATCATCATCAAAAACAATTAAAAGATTCTTATCATGAGCAATAGTTCAGTTTACAGCTCTCCCCATATGAGGAGAAGCATCTAGGAAGGTGAACTCTAAGGGCAATTTTAAATTTTAGACGTTTTCTACAGTGTCTAGTTTCCACCTCTAGCCAGAATCAGTAGAAGGTATGTCACTTGTGCTCTAAATGTGGAGAGATCTCAATTATCTCAAATCAAATTGAACCCCTAGTTTCTATTTATTTAGCATTTAATTAAGGTAGAAGTACTATCTGTTAATTAAATTAAAGGCATGGAAATTAGTAGTATAATTCTCATCAGAACTGCATGAACACAAAAATAAGAGGTCCCTCTAAACATCCTGTCTCACCCTCAGTCCTTAAAAGGTCATGTCATGACTAGCCTCAGAACAAAGAAAAATAAGCAAAAATACATTTTGTTTAAAGGAAGGTAATAGGTACCCATATGTTAAATTGGGTTTCTGAGTTTATAAAAGATCCCCTGTGAGGAAAACATCAGTAGTCACCTAGAAAGAATTCCAGGCCCACCAAATTAGCAAATAGAGAAATTAAATATTGAAAGTCAACTTTGCAGAAAATGACCTTTTAAAACACATTTTAAAAATATGCTACGCCCAGTCAGAACTTTAATATTTCCAGTATATCTTCATGTACTATAAAGCAAGCAAATAGGCAAAATAGTACAAAAGAATTGGTATATGTTGTAAAAATTCCCAATGGATAGCTAAAGGGAAGCTTAATGGTTTTCAGTTGTCAAGTGAATACTTCAGTAACAATTTTCTAAAATATTTTTCTAACTTGAAAAATGTTTTGAAGAGTCAATAAATTTAATCAAAACTGTAATAAAATTTTGTAAATGTGCTATTCCTAAAAACAACAAAAGCTGAAGACATATTAAAAGATCTTGAGCACAAATCAAGTGAAATATTTAATATATAACATATTAATCTGGGTCAGGCCTTACAGTAGTGCTTTGTTTTCCATGTTATCTTTATTTTAAAAGAAGATATAAAAAACTGTATACTAAAGGTGTAAAAAGAGAGCAAGGAAATATAATGACAAAAATTCACATCTAACATGAATTTTCATTTTCATATGCCAAGAAATCATATTTTTTGGAAGACTGGTAGTACAAATTTCTATTCTAAAATAGCTAAACTCTTCAGATTTTTATTTTGTTTATTCTTTCACTCCTTGATGAAGCTACAGATGCTATTGAGAAACAGTATTTTGAAAGGGTATAATAAATTACTTTTGTTCGTATTGAAAGCCTGACCTTAAGACCAAATGGGGAAAAAAAAAAAAAAAAAAGCATGGGTCTAGGAGCCAAAATGTTCTTTACTTTCTTTATAGATGACTTACCTCTCACATGAATTCCAAACTAGTAAAACATGGCCAAGCAAGTAGTAGGTTCTCAGTAAGTATTTACTGAATAAAATCAGTTGAAAAATATTTGTTGTTTATACCTATTGAATAAAATTTGTTAAGAACACTTTCTTTTCTACAAATAATTCATAAGCAACATACTTGTGTTACTTTGTTTGTTGAGTACTATATAGAGGTGGTGAAGAGGCTTGTGTTACCCCATGAGCCAGGCAACTGGATCCTTCAGAGATCCTACTCCTGAATAATTGTCTACGTTCTCTTTCAAGGCAAACATTTTACATAATGTTTTGGATTATGGATGTTTAAGTTGAACTGAGAAAGGCTTGCCAAGAATGCTAATAGTGGTATAACTGTGCATCAGCTTCTAGGAGTGGGCAACTTGACCACAATGAACCGCTTTGTAAGAATGGAAAAGTCAGCCAACACATAGGAGTGTGAACCACATCTGAAAAATCACCATATAACTTCTCTTGTGAAGAATTCAACCTTCAATTTATTTCAGACCTTTATGAAAACAGAACAACTTGGGCATTAAAAGTGTCTGTGGAATAGAGTAATTAATCAAAAATAATCTTTGTCAGTACTGCTTAGATCCTTAGAATAACACTTTGTTTATATCTTTACAACGCAAAGGAGAAGAACCTTAAAGTGTACCATGAAATACCTAGTAGTAAAAAAAATTTCTTGAGTAAAAATACTGGCTTTTTAAAAACTTGAAGAACAATAATCTCCTATTTATAAATATAATTAAAATAAGGGGCTAGTTATTTCAAAGAATGTTTTAATTTTTCTCCCCTGATTAAAAAAAGAGCCTTAACAAGTATATGCACACAGATGCACATATCTATAACTAGTCCTCAAAGCTTCAAATTACTGGAGTTCTTTGGTTCATACTCATCCATTTTATTGATAATTATTTTTAGTTCTTTGTTATTATTTTAATTTTGGATTCTCTCATTTATCCTGGGGTCTGAAGTATTGAGTGCGGTGCATCACTTATGTATATCTCAGATAATAAAATCTCAGTGCTCTAAGTGAGATTGACCTCTAAGCCTCCTCTTATCTATATTAAGCTCATTTTTATAAACTTTCCTGTATCTGTAGTTTTTATACAAGCTGACAGGTGACTGTCTGATTTACATAGGAACTATAGTTAAATTAATCATGAGAGGGTCTGGAAGTTAGGTTTAATATCTCCTAAGAATTATAAAAGGAGGGTGTATGTATAAAAAGTGAGAAGTTGTAGGTGAAGTAGGAAAAAGGAGTACTTCTTATCCTATTTCTCCTCAAACAAAATGACAATACTGCAAAGAGTTCAGCCTTAGTGAAACAGCATCCGTAGTGAAGTAATAAAGTTGCAGCCTTCCAAAATTCTGCATAAATATTGTGCTATTTTCTACTTCATCAGCCTCTTTTAGTTACCTAAGGCATTCCAATATGTTGGACCCCTTTGACGGGTTCAACGGATAAAGACTATACTTTCTGTCCTTTGCTACATTTTTCTCTTAGGGAAGTCTGCTTCTTATAACTTTATCCAATAGATTTATCTTCTCATTCATCTTTGAAGTTATTTATATTTTTTCACAATTTCATAGGGATTTTTTATAATCTGCTCCAAGACACTGACCATTGGTTACCCACAAAAATTATGAACTTTAGCAAAATATAATTTGATAAAATTTTAAAATTCTATCAACACTTTCATCTATGATATATATTTATCTTTGATAGTCATTCAGGCTTCTAACATCATTTTTAGTGGGGTGTTAAAATCTGTAATTCACTACAAGTATAATAAAAATATGTCCACCAGACTAATCACTATAATTTTCCAGTGATTTTCAAAATGTATCATACATTTGAATTACTAAGAGAGCTTAATAAGACAGTGATTGTTGGACTTTAACCCTAAAGTTTCTGAATTCAGTGGACTTGAAGTGAAGCCCAAGATTTGTGGGTTTCTACATAGTGCTGAGACCGAACTGAGAACAACTGGTCTAGTCCTAAATGACTACTTACATAATTTACATCACTAATAAAAATAGAAGATACAAGAGCTTCACTGAAGTCTAAACTTAAAGGTTTTCAGTAGTAAATCTAAATAGCGCTGAACCTACGTAGAAACTCAAATGTTATGTTTGCCTCCAGAAAGTCAACAGTTATTTAAGACTCTGATTCTAACACCTTAAAAAAAAATGAATTAGACCTGGCTGCTGTGGCTCAGTGGATTGAGCATCGGCCTGTGAGCCAAGTGTCGCTGGTTTGATTCCCAGTCAGGACACATGACTAGGTTGCGCGTCAGATCCCCAGTTGGGGGTGCAAGTGAGAGGCAACCACACTGATGTTTCTCTCCCTCTCTTTCTTCTTTCCCCTCTCTCTAAAAATAAATAAATAAGTAAACAAATAAATTATTTTAAAAATGAATTACTCTCTTTTTATTGATATGGGCAGATGTTATTATTCTCATTATCTTGATAAAATCTTATTTTGATGAGTTACTAGATATTTTATTTCTATAATACTTCCAGTATTACTTCAAATTAAGGACCTGATTGTTATCTGCAGTTACATAACAGTTAGGTTGTGTTGGCATGGCAAGAGGTACAGTTTAATTATAGATTGCCTACCTTCTTTATTTATTAATCTCTGTTATAGATGGTAGTACTAAAATTATCCTAGCTGTTGTGCTTTTATCTTGGCACCTGCTATAGCAAATATGATTTTAAAATACTACACTTTGAAATATTATATAATAAATTGTGAAATAAAAGGTCAGTTTCTCCTAGAGGCAGATTCTGCTTTTATTGTGCACCTTGAATACATTTAATTATGACTTACATTCTTATTGATCACATGAAGTTCATTCCTAGAGAATATTCAAAGATAATTTTACCTTAAAGATGTTCAGGAAAAACAAAAAAATTAAAAAAAAATTTTTTTTAAAGATGTTCAAGAGGACATATTAATGCAATCGATATTTTTTTCATTTAATTAAGTTTTGCAAAAAAATCATGAACATAAATTAAGTTTTAGAAGCAAACAGAACCATCGACTTACTCATAAACATTTTCTATTTTGCATTTATACGGTTTTAGTCATGATTCCACATAGAGTTCGTTCTGGAATTATTGTCTTCTTTTTCACACTGAAAAATAGGAAACTTGATGTTATAGCTAATTTCATTAAAAAGATTGTAAACTTGTTGCTAAAATAAGAAATTTATCCTCCACTCCCCACATGGGAAACAATCCATTTAAGTGGACTGAAAACGTCTCTACCTAATTGAAGACAAGACTATATTCCTTCATATAATTAACTTCAAGTTTTGTGAAACTTGATATATTGGTAACATAAAAATTAGCATGTGGCATCCAATTCTCTCTCTCTCTCTCTCTCTCTCTCTCTCTCTCTCTGTCTCTCTCTCTCTATATATATATAAACATCTATATATATAAACATCATAAATATAAATATTATAAATATATATTAATTATATATATATATAATTAAGTTAGAAAGTCAACCACCTTTGTTTTAAGCAAAGACATTTAAATTTTTTAAGTTTTTCACAAAATTTGGGGGGTTGTATTACAATTTATTTAGGCAAACATTGTGTGTTTATAGATGTGAGGACAATGGAGTCTAATCATGTTCCTTCATTCTGGGTGCCCAGGTATGGGCTGATTAGAGATAATAATTAGATTTGCATGTGCAATGCACTCACAGTTATATAAGCATTGATGTCATATTTTGTCTAGTAGCTGGCTTTGTCTATGCATAATAGAAAAAGGTCAGCCCATGGAAGGGTTCATGTTCATATTTGTTATTGGGGAGCGGGCAGTGAGTGAGCAGAGGAGCGGTGCTGAGCAGCGGCAGCACTGAGCGCTGAGTGAGTGAAGAGGTGGGGGTGCATGCGCGAATACATACTGTAATGTCTGCAAAAAAGAAACTGTCAGAGATATCCCAGCCTTGCCTCATATATTCTTCCAAGTGCTGAACAAAAGGAATCTGCACTGGGTTCCATGACAATAGACAAATATTTTACTATACTGCCATAATTACTTTTATATTTGTTATATCTATAGGAGAGCAAAAATTGGAAAACAGGACAACTACTTATTTTAAAGTGCTGATATGCAAAACCCCCTTCCAGCAGGATCATAAACAAAAGCAAACAATGAAAATTGCTTGATGGGGTTAAGGAAATGATCGGTAGATCTAAGAAGGTTATAAAATATAAATACAAAGGAAATTGAAGAAGAATGTAAGAATATAAAAATAATTCACCAATATTAAAATATATGGCCACTAAAAATAAAATTTCAAAGCAAAGCCAGCAAGTGTAGAGCTATAAAACAAGTGGAATGAATAAAGGCATTATTACAGATGACTCATTCCCATACTTAGCAATAAAAGAAAAAGAGTGAAAATCAAGGGTCAAGAGTTGAGATCATGTGTCAGAAATCAGGGATTGGTAAAGACAAGTAGGGATTATATAGCAAAGGCTATGTAGATCAGAGACTTGAGACTATCTTTTAAGACAGATTCCCAGCTATGGTTAGAGGCATAACTTAGAAAATACCTTTTATTCCCCTGAGCTTCAACAGAATAAATCTAGAAATGTTGCTAATTGATTCTAACACAAATATAGCATCAACATGACAGGCATCTTAATTTATTCTTAAAATGAAAAGGTATTTAGAAGGAAATCAGTAGAGGGTTTTACTAAATCTTGTGACCTTGATTTTATTATTTTGAATTAGCTGGCTATAATCTGCAAAATTTATCATAATTAGAAGGTAGCAGAATGGGATCTTTGGACACATTTTCACCATAAATGTGTAAAAGGTGGTATGATGGCTTAATGACAGCAATGATCTTGCATTAACATCTTTTTAATAGCATATGTCTCACAGTTTTGTCAAAACCAGTTTTGATCTAAAAATTTCTAGGAAAGTCTCAAAATACCACAGAAAGCTTAATATCTTACATTCTTTTTGTCTCCCCCTCTTATTTGATAAATGAGATGACTACCATAGTCAGTCACCTCACAACTATTTAAAATAAATGCCACTGTAACCAAGTGAAGCATAAAGAGGTTAAAAATATAAAGATGTGAGTTCCAGATAATTAATTTTGTATATACCTGAGAGTGCTCTAAGAAGGGCAGAGATAATTAAAAGAAATTACTGCTAATTATAATGGAAAGTGAGTGATTTTTAAAAGACAATTAGTAACATAATGTCTTTAAGGAGTCTGTTATGTCTGGGAATCCTTATTAGAAATAAGAACTGTCTTCTACCATATTGGAACAACAAGTAGGTAGAATATTGAGTTAAAATAGCAAAATAGTTCTCTTATTATCTAAGACCGATACCATTCACTACCCTTCTCTGCTATAGATCTTTCCCACAACTAGAAACAATTTTTGTAGTGTGTTTGCAAAGTTATTTAATTTTTTAAAAAACACAATACTACTTATTTTGAGCTCTATTGAAAGAGATGAGAGACAATTGGAAATAAATCTTTTTATAAAACATGTTAAAGTTGGAGTCATGTTAATATCAATATACTTAAATTCATCATGTAAACAAGGAATATTTTATCAACAGAACTTGCTGCTGTGCATGAAATTTGAAGTTAATATTATAAGACATGGCTTGAAAAAAAGCTGCTCAACATGCCCAGCTATTTTAAAATTTATTTGTTTTATATTTTATACTTTTATTTATTATTAAATCAATAGCCAATATTAATATATTATATTTAATTTGTTAATTTTGTTCACTTGCTATTCACTAATACTTGTTAGCAGAGGGGTGATGGGATTATACTTAATTAAGAAGGCTAGAAAAAGGTTGTGTCATACTATATAGAGAGAAACGAAATGCGTGCTTCTGGTGATTTAACAAGTGAATACAGAAACTACGAAGGAGGTAAGTTGAAATGGGTCTCTAACAAAGAAGAATTTGTGGCAAAGTTTTGAGAGTAGAAAAGAGAACTCACAGGTCAAGGAACGTATATGAATGACTCATGGACATGGACAACGGGGAGGGATATAATTGTGGGAGAAGGGATGGGCTGGGAGGGGGGAGCAATGGGGGAAAATGGGACAACTGTAATTGAATAACAAAAAATAAAATTAAAAAAAAATGAAAAGAGAACTCAGAGCATTCTGAGCAAATACAATAACATAAGAAAAGGTAAATAAATGACAATCCATTCTAAAATGTATATGCAGTCAGCATGTTGACAGCCACCTCAGACTATGAAATGGAATTACTTTGACATTCATGCCCAAAATATAGTTCTATAGTTGATAAAAAAAAAAAAACAATTCAACTCCTTTTCATACCAGCATTTCTTTGAAATTATGTCAACTCTATTTTACCTCAGTAGTTCTTCGAAGATTCCCAAGATGATGATGTCTCAGTTGTGCTTTTTAGTTGTCAGGTTACTTGGTCTTACTTTTTTCCCTAGCACTTTGAATACCATGATCTTGTGAGCTGCTAATTTACTGTGCTGGTAGTGAAGTCTGAGGGGTCAAGAGCAAATTTATTCCTTCCTAAATCCTGAACTTTGAAGATGGTCTTTAACTATGCACCACAATACAAGTTCATCAATACAATTTTTTTTTTCACAAGGTGCTACTAAATGTTCATGGATATCGAAAGAGAATTACAACAAATGAATGAAATGTACAATACTAGGGATCACTGACTAAGCAATTGGTAAAAATTATCTTAGATCAAATCAATTACCTCAGATTCTGGATGAGTATAGGTTGAGTTTTACTTTCTAATATGATATTTTAAATAATGTGATAATAGTAGAACCAATATTATAAGGTTGTTGTAGGGATTAAATGAGTTAATATATACATTGTTTAAATCAAGGACTCACACATAACAAGTTCTATGTCAGTATTAATTATTATTTATTCTTATAATCTTAGAATCATATCATGTATATGTTGACAATTTCTATATTTATTACTTGAATTTGGACTTCTTCTCTGAACCCCAGACCTATATATTCAACTCTCTCTTTGATGTCTCCAGGTAGATGTCTAATAAATGTTTCAAGTTAAATGTCTACAATTTTCTCCGTCTCAGATAATAGATATTATATCTTTCCAATTTTCAAGTTATAAATTATGGTGTTTTCTGGGGGTTCCTAAACATTTATCCCATTCCATAATCCTTAGTGTAATTTGGTCATCTCTACCCCTAAAAATGTATTAATCTAACCCATTTTCTGCCTAAGTCTAAGGCACAGTTCTCACCTTTAATATTTCAATAGCATAACTGGCTCTCTGTTTCTGTCATACTCCCTTTATTTTATTTCCAAATAGCCACCAGTGTAAGCCTTTTAAAATACAATTCAATCATATTGCACCTCAGTTCAAAATGTGTTAATGGTTTCCCCATATTTTTAAAATGACTACTGTTTTACCCCTTCTTCTGACTGCATGGTTCTTCATCAAATCTTGTAAAATAACTTGAATTGTAACAGAGATACTGCTATATTTTTATTTTAATATGTGATCTCTTTGATAGAGTTGCCAGGTAAAATATAGGGCACCCAGTTAAATTTGAATTTGAGCTAAATGTTTTTTTCTTTAATATAATTACAATATTGAATGAGGCATACACTAAACAACAATATTTGTTATTTATCTGAAATTCAAATTTTACTAGGAGCCTTTTATTCTTTTTGCTGAATCAGGCAGTTTTATTCCTAAACTGAAATTTTATTAAGAACCTAATCAACCTTCCATATTGCAAGTGAAAGTTTTTTGAATATTTTGCTTCCAGCCATAATAATAGTTGCTTTGCCATCACCAAATGATCATGAAGGCTGTGCCACAGTTTTAGGATTTGTGGCAGAAATGCTAGTGTAGATCATGATATGCTGGGTAACTTTATGACAATGAAACCTCCTAAATCTCAGTGGCTTGAACAACTCAGGGTTATTTTTACTCATGCTGTATTCCACTGTCAGGTCAGTAGGGGACATTTCCCTATGTTGTGTTTACTCAGGAATGCAGGAGGAGAGAGGCAGCTTTTCTGTGCTTCCATGCATGCTGAAGCAAGAAAAAAGATTTGCTGAATTTTAACCAGCTCTTAAACTTTGAATTAGATCATTTTAATTTTTAGGAGAATAATTTCAGAAATATGTATAGCCATCAGCCTCTATTCACAATCTTGTCTTCTACTTTTAGATATGAGAAACAACCATCTTGACATTGGTGTGTATTTTTCCTTTGTATGTTTACACTTTTACTGATCATTCAGAAATCCATAAAAATGCGGTCATATTCATTTCGTTAACTAGCATATATGATATACTGACTGTCTACTGTAGCTGGCTTTCTTTACTCACAATTATTTTTGTGATTTGTCAGTTTATTTATTTCCATAATCTGGATATGTTTATAATCGGTACATTTTCTTATTTAGGAATAAAGTTTTCAAACATTTCATTGACTTCAAAAATGCTGCAATGTCCATTCTTATATAAATTCTATTGTGTACATATAAATTCTATTGTGTACATGTGCAAGAGGTTTTCTAAGATAAATAGCTGTGGAATTTCTCAGTCGTAGAGCTATGTACATTGTTTTCCACACTGTCAGTTTGATGTTCCAATTGGTATCTAGTTATTTACTGACATTCTCAAAATCATCTGGTATTCAGAATTTTAATTGTTGCCAAGACTTATTGTTCATTGTTTTAGCATTTTGTAGTTTCTTTGTTCCCTTCCTATTGCTTTCTTTTTATGATTTAATTACTTTCCATAATGATATGCTTTGATTTCTTTCTCTTTAGCATATCTACTAAAGGGTTTTGCTTTGTGATTACTATGAGACTTACATAAAATATCTTGTAGGTATAATTTCTTTTAAGCTAGCAATTTTCAAACTTTTTCATCTCATGGAACACATCAACTAATAAGTGAAATTCTTCAGGACACCAAAAAATATATTTTTGTCACGTTGACAATAATAGGTATCATTTTGATTGCTTTACAAAAAAAAAATAATAATAATAGTAGTTACCTATCAATTTTGCTCCAAGGGGACTTTTTAAATAATCAGGTGCTGCCCTGGCCAGTGTGGCTTAGGTGGTTGGAGCACTGTCTCATAAACCAAAAAGTTGTGGGTTCGATCCCTTGTAGAGGCACATTCAAGAGGTAACTGAGAGCTCTGGCTGCTGTGGCTCAGTGAATTGAGCATCGGCCTGTGAGCCAAGTGTCGCTGGTTTGATTCCCAGTCAGGGTACATGACTAGGTTGCACGCCAGGTCCCCAGTTGGGGGCATGAGTTAGAGGCAACCACACAGTGGTGTTTCTCTCCCTCTCTTTCTCCTTTCCCCTCTCTCTAAAAATAAATTAAATAATTTTTCTTAAAAAGAGGTAACTGAGAGATGTCGCTGTCTCTCTCAAAGAAGTGAAAAAAAAGTCGTAAGGTGAAGATAAAAGATAAATAAATAAATAAATAAATAAATAAATAAATAAATAAATAAAAATTTAAAAATCGGGTGCCTAGATTTGTATATAAGGATTTCTGATACCGAGGATTAACCAGTCAGATGCAACCTTATTATGTGAGGTGACCAATAAGATGGAACTCTATTATAAGACATATTTCCTTATGGTTCAAGACAAGGCATTCACACCAGACACCTATTGTTGTGTTGGCTGTTGTCACTTTTTAAACTTAATAGTCTAAAGGGAAAAAGATCAGTGACCAAGATGTTGCATGTTTTTAAAGTTCTTGTGGCACACTGTGTGAAATCACTGTTTCAAGCTGATCACAACTTACATTCAATCACATACAAAAGCTCTACCCTTTCACTCTCCCATCACATTTCATGTCACAATTAGTATATTTGTTATATTGCACATCCATTAATAAATTATTATAGTGACAGTTATTTGAATATTTTAATCTTTTCACCTTTATACTAAAGTTAAGTGATTCAGGTACCACCTTTATAGTGTGAGAGTATTCTGAGTTTGACTATATATTTACATTTGCTAGTAAAATTTATACTTTCATGTATTTTCACATTCCTACCATATTTTTCACTCCATATGACGCACTTTTTTTCCCCAAATGAGTTGGGGGGGGGGAATGTCTGTGTATCTTATGGAGCAAATATTGCATCACAGACTGTGATGTGTATTTCCTGTCCTGTCAGCGGTAGTGACAGCTGTTAGAAGAGGAAGCAGTGGGCCCACGTGTAACCCCTGGGAATTCTTAAATGTCCCACTTTACTGCTGAATCTTGGGCCATTTGGTCAGTATGAAGATAGCGAAGAAACTGTTATCAGTGATTGCGAGCAACTGAGCTTCATAAATTATGAAACTAGCGATGATGAGTTCTTGGGCTTCCCAGAAAACTAGAAGAGTACTTGAACCTTAAAGTCTCTCCTCATCTGTTAATGACAGTGATGATGGTTCTTAATACCGCTGTTGACTGCTGTTCAGTTTATGTGGTAGAAATATTATTCTGTTATATTTTATTAAATAATTTAGTACACCATTTGGTTCAGATTTTTTTTTCCTCTTGTTTTCCTCCTCTAAACCTATGTGCATCTTATAGTCAGGTACGTCTTACAGTGTGAAAAATACAGTAATTAGCATCCTTTCATTTCAGCTTGAAGAAGCCTCTGTTTTTTCTAAGGAAGGCCCAGAGTTAATAAACTTCCTGAGCTTCTATATGTCTGGGAAAGTCTATCTCTTCCTCATTTTTGAAGGACTTTGCCCTTTTTAACTGTTTGTTTGACAGTCTTTCTTTTCAGCACATTGAATAGGTCATCCTACTCTCCTGCCCTGCAAGGATTTTCCTGAGATACGCACTGACAGCGTATGGGAGTCCCCTTGAATATTTTCCCCACTTACTTCTGTAATTCTCTCTTTGTCTTTACTTTTTGACAGTTTTATTATAATGTATTGCAGTGAAGTCTTCTTGGAGTTGAAACTGAATAGAGATCAAAGAGCTTCATGTACCTGTATGTTCATATAAATCCTAAATTTGGGGAGTTTTCAGTTTAAATGAGCTTTCTGCACCTTTCTCTCTCTCTTCTCCTTCTGGGACTTTTATAATGCAAAGATTGTTTTTCTTGGTCATATGTCATAATTTATGTAGGTTCTCTTCACTCCTTTTGTATATGTGTTTATGTATTTCTGTATTTCGCCCTGGCTGGTTTGGCTCAGTGGATTGAGCGTCGGCCTGCGAGCTAAGTGTCGCTGGTTCGATCTTCCAGTTAGGGCACATCAGAGAAGGAAAACTCTGATTCCAAAAAACCTCCGCTGCCTTGCGGCATACCTCTTCAGGGGAAAGGCTAAGGGAGTAAACCCCGACAGAAAATCCGGAGCCGGAGTCCCTAAGGCGGTTTGACGTTGTAGTCAACACCGGCAACTCCTGCGGCGCACCTGAAGCCAAGCTGTATTGACTCCGTCTTTCCCTTGGACCCTTCAGCTGCGAAGAGAGGGGGGGTCTGCTGCATGGGCAACAGCAGACCCTCCATATCACCCTGCCCAGGCTCTGTAGCTTCAGCTTCACTGGAGAGGACACTCCAGCGTCATCGCAAGATGTCGATTTAACACGGGAGGAGACAGATACGATGTCACTCCCGAGTCGGACTGCACAGCCATTCTCGGCAGTGCAGATAGACTCTTAAGAAGCTACACCATCGTCTCTCGAGACGGACGGCTGCCGATCGATCGATTTCTGTATTTATTTATTCTTTTCTGATTGGATAATTTGAAATGACTTGTCTTTGAGTTAATGGATTCTCTTCTGATTGCTCAAATTTGTTGTTTTATTTTTTATTGCATTGTTCATTTCATTAATTGTATACTTTACCTCCAGAATTTCATTTTGTTTTTTTGTTTTAAATAATTTCTCTTTGTTGAATTCCTAGTTTTGTTGGTGTATTGTCTTCCTGATTTCATTGATGTGCCTATGTTCTTTTGTAGCTTATTTTGCTTTCTTAGAAAAATTATTTTGAACTTTTTTGGCAATTTCTAAATTTCCATTTTTGGGGGATGAGTTACTGGAAAAAATTTTCCAGTGCTCTTTTGCTGGTGTTACGTGTAGTGTGTTTTTGTAGCCCTCCACTGGTGTCTGTGCAGCTGAAGGAGAAGCCATCTCTTCCAGGCTTTAAAGACTGATTTTAGTGGGGAAAGCCTTCACCTGCAGGCGGTTGGAAGAGAACTTGTGGGTGAAATGTGCCTGTTCCAGCCCCAGGGAGGGCCCGGTGGCATAGTCACCATACAGTTCCTTTACCTGAGGCCTGCAACAGATAGTATGGCAGCTTTCTAATGACAAACACTGTGGGTGTCTGTAGCAATAGTATGAGCCATTGGTGTCTCTGGTGATAAAGGCGGTTGGTGAACACCTGATTTTTTTTTTTTTTTTCTTGCATGGAATATGTTGTGGGAGAGGGGATTCTTCTTGGCTTTAGGTTCGATATACAGGCCCATTTATAGTGATGGTGGAACTGGTTCTGGTGTTTGGTGCCTGCGCTGCACCTGCAGAGTCAGGGACAGGAACACAGCCACCTACAGAGTGAAGGCAGCCCTGGGATGCCAGGTGTGGTTAGTCTGCACCAATGGTATGTGCTGAGCGCCTGATGCATGGACACTGCACAGAGCAACAGTGGAGCTGAGACTGTGTGCATGTCGCTAACAGTGACTCCAGGGCCCAGGGTGCTCACTAGCCCACAGCAGCAATTGTGTGTGAGATGTGCCAAGTAGCCACAAAGCCAGAGTGACAGCAGTCTGGGGTTATGGGTTCTGGCCAGCCTGCAGCAGCTTTGGCTGTGGAGCCTGAAACACAGCAGGGACATGGCCGGCAAGCAGCTGCAGGCCCGGAATCTGGAGCACAGACAAATGTAGAGTGACTGCAGTGCCAGGGTCTGAGACATTTGTGTGCACAGAGGGGCCTCGGGGTCCGGATCTGAGGTCAGGCACAAGAGCTCTGAGGCATGGACAAGGCACTGGGCCTGGCCACCCTGACCCAGGGCCGCACAGTCACAGCGCTTCCTGAGGGAGAAGTGCAGTAGCATCTCCTTCCCAAGGGCTCTTCAACAGCAGTGGTGACCTCGCTGACAAAGCTGCTGAGTCCTCGCTAGAGCAGGCTGTTGAGGTGCACACTGACGAACACTGTCGGGTCCTCCTCGGTGAAGGCTGCTGAGAGCCATGGCTATTGTGTGTGCTCTCGAAGTCCTCCACAGAGCGAGCCACAGGGGACAGAGGTGCACCCACCACATGGCTGATACGGAGACCCTCACCCTTCCTTTTGTTTCGCACCATCTCTGACGTTTCAGTTATGTCAGTTATGCCATCTCCTCAGCAATATTTTCTGTGAGGTTGCTCTTTGTTTGTTTGTTGTGTTGCTGTAGACTCTTAAATTGTATTCTGTAGCCCTCCCAAGGCTATGTAATTGTTTTTTTTTGTTTGTTTGTTTGTTTGTTTTTCTTTTTGCCTTTTTTTTTGTCAGGGAGATGAAGGCTGGAATCACATACTTCACCCTCTTGCTGATGTCAATATATACATTTTAAAAATTTCATCTTTATTGTATTATTTTCATTACCATTTAGTCCCCATATACCCCTCCCCCCATGGCAGTCGCCACACTGTTGTCCACGTCCGTGAGTCCTTTTTCCTTTCTGCTCAGTCCCTCCACCTTCTACCCTCCCTCTCACCACTAGCTAAAAAAATATATATTTTGATTGTTTCTTAATGTTAGTTGTTAGTGTATGTTTTGTTCCTAACTGGTTATTGGAGTCATAGGAAGGAACATTGACAACTTTTTAATGTCTGTTTTACCAAACTTGCTGATATCTCTTTACAACTGTAATGTTTTTTAGTTTCTCTTATATTTTCTATGTAGAAAATTTTATTGCCTATAAATAATGACCTTTTATACTTTCTTTTTGATACAGGACTTTTTTCTTTATATGATTTTGATCCATAACACTATTCTGTTTGTAAAGAACTCATAGTCATCTTTGCTGAGTTCTTTATTTTAGAGGGAGTGTTTCTAATATTTTTAATCATTATGTTATTTGTTATATGTTTTTATATGTATTTTAAAAAATACATATTAAAGTTCCATTTATTTCTAATTTGCTAAATTTTTTCATGAATAGATGGGAAGTGAAAGCTCTTTCTATATTTATTGAGAATGTTTATGAGTTAGGTTCTCTTATCTGTGAATATGATAAAATACATTAATGCATTTTATAGTATTAACACACCACCCATTCCCAAAATAAAAGGTGTGTACTTATGTGACTTTCTACACACACACATATGTATACACAAATACATACATTATTTATTTCAGTTTGTTATTTTACTAAATTTCTTTTTTTTTTTTTTTTTTTTTTTTGGTTTTTCAATTACAGTTATCCCCTTTTCCTCCAATTTCTCTCCCCCACCCAGCCCACCCCCTCTCCCGCAATCATATCCCTCCCCGTTGTCTATGTCCATGAGTCTTTTATACAGGCTCTTTAATTAAACCCTTCCCTTACTTATCCCCCTTCTCTCCCTCTCCCCTCCCCCCTATTGACTTCTATTCTGCTCTTTGTTCTATTTAGTTCCTTTGTTTGTGTTGTTCTTTAGTTTCCTGTATTAGGTGATATCATATGGTATTTTTCTTTCTTTGCCTGGCTTATTTCACTAAGCATAATTCTCTCTAGTTCCATCCATGTTGTTGCAAATGGTAGGAGTTCCTTCTTTCTTTCTGCTACATAGTATTCCATTGTGTAAATGTACCACAGTTTTTTGATCCACTCATCTACAGATGGGCACTTAGGTTGTTTCCAGCACTTAGCTATTGTAAACAGTGCTGCTATGAACATAGGAGTGCATAAGTTCTTTTGAATTGGTGTTTCAAGATTCTTCGGGTATAATCCTAGTAGTGGAGTCGCTGGTTCAAAAGGCAGTTCCATTTTTAATCTTTTGAGGTAATTCCATACTGTTCTCCATAGTGGCTGCACCAGTCTGCATTCCCACCAACAGTGCAGTAGGGTTCCCGTTTCTCCACATCCTCGCCAGCACTTGTTGCTTGTTGATTTGTTGATGATGGCCATTCTGACTGGTGTAAGGTGGTATCTCATTGTGGTTTTTATTTGCATCTCCCTGATGGCTAATGATGTTGAGCATTTTTTCATGTGTCTATGGACCTTCTGTATGTCCTCTTCGGAGAAGTGTTTGTTCAGGTCCCTTGCCCATTTTTTAATTGGGTTGTTTGTTTTCTTGATGTTGAGTCGTATCAGCTCTTTATATATTTTGGAAATCAGTCCCCTGTCTGTGATGTCATTGGCAAATATGTTTTCCCATATGGTTGGTTTCCTTTTCATTTTGCTGATGTTTTCTTTTGCTGAGCAGAAACTCTTCAGTTTGATGTAATCCCATTTATTTATTTTTTCCTTTATTTCTCTTGCTTTAGGAGATGTATCCGTGAAGAGATTGTTACGTGAGATATCTGATATTTTCTTGCCTATGTTTTCCTCTAGGACTTTTATGGTGTCACGGCTTACATTTAAGTCTTTGATCCATCTTGAGTTTATTCTCGTGTGTGGTGTAAGTTGGTGGTCTAGTTTCATTTTTTTGCAGGTCCCTATCCAGTTCTCCCAGCACCATTTGTTAAAGAGGCTCTTCTCACTCCATTTTATGTTCCTTCCTCCTTTATCAAAGATTAGTTGACCATAGAGGCCTGGGTTTATTTCTGGACTCTCTATTCTGTTCCACTGATCTATATGTCTGTTCTTATGCCAGTACCAGACTGTTTTGATTACAGTGGCTTTGTAGTATTGTTTGATATCTGGTGTTGTGATTCCTCCTGCTGTGTTCTTCTGTCTCAAGATTGCTTTTGCTATTCGGGGTCTTTTTTGGTTCCATATGAATTTATGGAGTATTTGTTCTAGGTCTGTGAAATATGTCATTGGTATTTTAATAGGGATTGCATTGAATTTGTAAATTGCTTTGGGTAGTATGGCCATTTTGATGATGTTGATTCTTCCCATCCAAGAACATGGTATTTGCTTCCATTTATTTGTTTCTTCCTTAATTTCTTTCTTCAATGTTATATAATTTTCAGAGTACAGGTCTTTTATCTCTTTGGTTAAGTTTACTCCTAGGTACTTTATTTTTCTTGTTGCTATAGTAAATGGTATTTTCTTTTTTGTCTCTGTCTCTGCTATTTTATTGTTGGTGTACAGAAATGCCTTGGATTTCTGTATATTTATTTTGTACCCTGCGATTTTGCCAAATTCACTTATTATATTAAGTAGTCTTTTAGTGGAGTTTATAGGATTTTCTAGGTATACTATCATATCATCTGCATATAATGAAAGTTTCACTTCCTCTTTCCCAATTTGGATTCCTTTTATTTCTTTTTCTTGTCTGATTGCTGTGGCTAGGACTTCCAACACTATGTTGAAAAGGAGTGGAGAGAGTGAACAACCTTGTCTCGTTCCTGAGTTCAAGGGGAATGCTTTCAGTTTTTGTCCATTGAGTATGATGTTGGCCTCAGGCTTCTCATATATAGCCTTAATTATGTTAAGATATGCTCCCTTTATTCCCATTTTGCTGAGTGTTTTCATCATAAATGGGTGTTGAACTTTATCAAATGCTTTTTCTGCATCTATTGATATGATCATGTGATTTTTGTCTTTCATTCTGTTTAGGTGGTGTATTATATTTATTGATTTGCGAATATTAAACCATTCTTGCATCCCAGGAATGAAGCCCACTTGATCATGATGTATGATCTTTTTGATGTGTTGCTGGATCCTGTTTGCCAATATTTTATTGAGGATTTTAGCATCGATGTTCATCAGTGATATTGGCCTGTAGTTTTCTTTCTTTGTTGTGTCTTGACCTGGTTTGGGGATTAGGATAATACTGGCTTCATAGAAAGAGTTTGGGATTTTCCCTTCTTCTTGGATTTTTTGGAACAGTTTGAGGAGGATAGGAGTTAGTTCTTCCCTGAATGTTTTGTAGAATTCGCCTGTGAAGCCATCCGGTCCAGGGCTTTTGTGTGCCGGGAGATTTTGGATTACTGTTTCAATTTCCTTCTTTGTTATTGGTCTGTTGAGACTTTCCACTTCTTCTTGATTCAGTTTTGGAAGGTTGTATGTTTCTAGAAATTTGTCCATTTCTTCTAGATTGTCAAATTTCTTGTCATACAGTTGTCTGAAGTAATTTCTAACTATCATTTGTATTTCTGAGGTATCAGTCGTGATTTCTCCTCTTTCATTTCTGATTTTGTTTATTTGTGTCTTCTCTCTTTTTTTCTTGATTAGACTGGCTAGAGGCTTGTCGATTTTGTTGATTTTTTCGAAGAACCAGCTCCTAGTTTCGTTGATCTTTTGGATTGTTTGTTTAGTCTCTATGTCATTTAGTTCTGCTCTGATCTTGATGATTTCATTCCTTCTTCTTGCCCTAGGCTTTGTTTGTTGTTGTTGTTCTAGTTCTTGTAGCATTGTGGTTAGGTTTTTTATTTGAGATTCTTCTAGCCTTTTCAGATATACCTGTATTGCTATAAACTTCCCTCTCAGGACTGCTTTTGCTGTGTCCCACAGGTTTTGGGTTGTTGTGTGCTCATTATCATTAGTTTCTAGAAATTTCTTGATTGCTTCTTTGATGTCATTGTTAACCCATTCATTATTTAATAGCATGTTATTCAATCTCCATGAGTTTGGGTGTCTTTGATTTTTTCCTCTGAGGTTGATTTCTAGTTTCAAGGCATTGTGATCTGAAAAGATGCTTGATATGATTTCAATTTTCTTGAATTTGTTGAGGCTTGTTTTGTGACCTATCATGTGGTCTATCTTTGAAAATGTCCCATGTGCACTTGAAAAGAATGTATATTTTGCTTCTTTGGGGTGAAAAGTTCTATATATATCAGTTAGATCCATGTGGTTTAGTGTGTTGTTCAATGCCTGTATATCCTTGGTGTTTCTTTGCTTTGATGATCTGTCTATTGTTGATAATGGAGTGTTGAAGTCCCCTACTATGAGTGTGTTGTTGTTGATATCCTTTTTGTGGTCTTCTAGTATTTGCTTTATGTATTTGGGTGCTCCTATGTTGGGTGCATATATGTTTATCAAAGTCATATCTTCTTGATGGATTGTTCCTTTAAGTATTATGAAATGTCCTTCTTTGTCTCTTTTTATTGTCCTTGCTTTAAAATCCATTTTGTCTGATATGAGAACTGCTACCCCGGCTTTTTTTTCCGGTCCGTTTGCTTGGAATATTTTTTTATATCCCTTTACTTTCAGTCTGTGTAAATCTTTTGTTTTGAGGTGTGTTTCTTGTAGACAGCAAATATGTGGGTCCTGTTTTCTGATCCATTCCGTTACCCTATGTCTTTTAATTGGAGCATTTAATCCATTTACATTTAAGGTTATTATTGACGTGTATTTATTCATTTCCCTTTGTACCTCTGTTCCTCTCCTCTCTTGTTTTTTCCTTCTTTTTTCTTAGAACACTCCCTTTAGCATCTCTTGCAATGCTGGTTTGGTGGAGATGTATTCTTTCAGTCTTCCTTTGTCTGAGAAACTCCTTATTTCACCTTCTATTTTGAATGAGAGCCTTGCTGGGTAGAGTATTCTTGGTTGTAGGCCTTTGTTTTTCATTGCTTGAAATATTTTTGACCATTCCCTTCTGGCTTGTAATGTTTCTGTTGAGAAATCAGTTGATAGCCTTATCGGAGCTCCCTTGTATGTTATTTGCTGCTTTTCTCTTGCTGCTTTTAGGATTCTCTCTTTGTCTTGGAATGTTGCCATTTTAACTATGATGTGCCTTGGAGTGGGTTTTTGGGGGTTCCTCTTGATTGGAACTCTCAGTGCTTCTTGGACTTGCATAGCTTTTCCTCTCATCAGGTTCGGAAAATTTTCTGTCACTATTTCTCCTATCAGATTTTCAATTCCATGTTCCTTTTCTTCTTCCTCTCGTATTCCGATGATCCTTAAATTATTTTTCCTAATGCTATCCTGTAATTCCCTTACATCTTGTTCATATTTTTTCAATCGTTTTTCATTTTGCTGTATTGTCTGGGAGTTTTTCTCTACATTATCTTCTAACTCACTAATCCGATCTTCTGCTTCGTTTAGTCTGCTTTTGACTGATTCTACTGTGTTTTTCAGTTCAGAGATTGTATTCTTAAGTTCTTCCTGGTTCTTGTTAACGATTTCTATGTCTTTTTTTATGCTGGTGTAGTTCTCTGCAAGTTCCCTGTAATTTTCTTGGAGCTGCTGGTAACTTCCTTGAAGGTTGTCATAGTTGATTTTAAGGATGTCGAGTATATTGAGCTTCTTTACCACCATTGTTTTGAATTCCATGTCTGACATTTGGGCTATGTCTATTTCGTCTATCTCTCTTTCTGAGGATTCCTCTTTTCTTTTCATTGAGGGGTTATTTTTGCGTCTTACCATGTTGGATTCTTTTTGTTTTTATTTATTTATTTATTTATTTATTTATTTATTGGGGGGGTAGTCTGCTTTGACTTCCCTCCTTTGTGGTGTAATATTCTTTATCGAAGGTCTGGGAGTTTCAGTGGTGCAGTCTCTTTGATATCCTGAGCCTGATGGTCTTGAGTTACCCTTTATGTCGTTTGTTTATGCTGTTCGGTTATATTTCAGATGTTCTTTGATAGGATCTTCCTTCTGGCTACTTGGTTGAGAATCACTCTATCTGCTTTGTTTTGAGTTCTTTTGTGGATATGCTGTTAAAGACATAAACACACAGCCCAGGCAGGAGACCCACACCCTCAGAAAGTATCCCCCACTCTATCCTGCTATCGTTAGCCAACTAGCCCGTATTAATATAAATGTAAAGAGATTTGAGCTTTTATACTATAAGAAGAATAGATACGAGTTGTTTTTGTGGAGGAAAAATATAATTTTTGATAGAGGGGTTGATAGATTAATAATAGTTGAGACTGTGCTAGCCAGTTAGTAATATTTACATTGTATGTTAAGAAAAATAGAAGAAAAGGATAGAAAAATACTTAGTATAGTAAGAAAGTGGGATTGTATTGTATTTGGGTTTATATAGTAATTATATTGTATTATTTAAAGTAATAGGGGGGCTAAGCTAGACACACAAACGAATAAACCACTATTAAAGAGAAAGGATGAGAAGGAGAGGTTATATGCAACACGTTAGAGATAAAGTTTGTTATTATTGGAAGAGGTGGAGGAAAAACACCCCCCCAAAAAATCCCCAAGAAAATAGAAGAAAGAAAAGAAGAAAGAGAGAAAGAGAAGAAAATAAAAAATTTACCACAACCCCCCCCAAAAAAACCCCAAAAGGTAAGCAAGAAAGGAACAAAGAAAGATAGAAAAGAAAGAATACAGAAGAAAGAAAGAAAAAAGAGAGAGAAAAAAAAATTGAACCAAAAAAAAAATATATATATATATATATATACCCCCCAAAACCCCCCCAAAAAAAACCCCAGGAAAAGAATAAAGAAAGAAGGAAAGAAAAGAAATTATTAAGAAGAAAGAAAGAACAAGGGAGAAAAAATTTGGAAAGAAAAAAAAAAAAAAAAAAACGATGTTTTTACTCCGTTTTAGCCTTGGTGTGTTGCCTTCTTTTTCTGGGTCCGCAGCTGGTCTAGTGTGGGAGGTCAGAGGTTCTTGTTCTTTTGCCGGACTGGTGTGCGCACCCGGTTGCCGCTATGGTGCGCGCCCGCGGTTGCCGGCACGGCGCGCTACCTTGCTGCCCGCTGTAGCCAGTTGAGGTGCCCTTGCGCGCAAGCCCCTGCGCGCTCGGACGGCCCGAGAGTTTGCCCCGCGGTTGGAGCCCACTGCTGCCGGGCCGCGGTGGTTCCCCGTTCGTGCCAAGGTGTCTCTGTCCGCGCGGGCGGCCCGAGCGCTTTCCTCGGGATTGGCTCCCGCCTTCGCTGGGCCGCGGCGGTTCCCCGTTCGCGCCGAGGTGACCCTGCCCGCGCGGGCGGCCCGAGCGCTTTCCCCGGGATTGGCTCCCGCCTTCGCTGGGCCGCGGCGGTTCCCCGTTCGCGCCGAGGTGTCCCTGCCCGCGCGGGCGGCCCGAGCGCTTTCCCCGGGATTGGCTCCCGCCTTCGCTGGGCCGCGGCGGTTCCCCGTTCGCGCCGAGGTGTCCCTGCCCGCGCGGGCGGCCCGAGCGCTTTCCCCGGGATTGGCTCCCGCCTTCGCTGGGCCGCGGCGGTTCCCCGTTCGCGCCGAGGTGTCCCTGCCCGCGCGGGCGGCCCGAGCGCTTTCCCCGGGATTGGCTCCCGCCTTCGCTGGGCCGCGGCGGTTCCCCGTTCGCGCCGAGGTGTCCCTGCCCGCGCGGGCGGCCCGAGCGCTTTCCCCGGGATTGGCTCCCGCCTTCGCTGGGCCGCGGCGGTTCCCCGTTTGCGCCGAGGTGACCCTGCCCGCACAGGCGGCCCGAGAGCTCCCACTGACCCCGGGCTGAGGTGTTTTCGCGCTCGCGCACTGCCCCGTGCCCTCAGTCCCGCTGAGCTGAGCTCCGGGAGTTGGTCTCTCGCCTCTTAGGGCAGGGTCAGGGACACTTGCGCTCAGTGGAATCGAGCGTCCGTGGGTCGCCGCCTCTCGCTGTTCCCGTGCTGCAGCCGCCCCGTTCCCTCACCCGTCTGGGTGGGCACAAACAGAGCCTGCGCTAGTGGTCTGCTTTCCGGCCTAGGGCCCTGCGCCCACGGGAGCTGTCTAGGGGTGTCTGTGCACAGTCCTCTGCGTGTTCAGTGGGCCCTCCCTGTGCCCGTTGGGGTACTGATCTTATGTCCGTTGGGGAGTGTCCGAGGGACGCCTGGACTCACGGCCCCGCGCACCTGGGCCAGTGAATGAGAGCACTTCCCTATGTGCGCCCCCGCGACCCAATGGTAGGGTTGAGGAGTGGATTAGCGCGCTCCTGCGCCTGGGCTCCTCCAGAACGGCCTACCACTTCCAAACTTTCCTCCCGTCTCCACCATCCACTAGAGAAAAATATAAAGGAGAATTATGTTCTCACTTGCCCGGCAGCACGCTGTCTCCTGTCCTTCAGCGCCAATGCCACTTGGTCGAGTCCCGTCTCTGCCAGCGGGCAGAGATCCGCTCTCCGCCTGACTCCTCTCTGGGGTAGCCTGTGGTCGCCAAAAATCCTTTGTGTGCTTCCCGCCACAGCTCGGGCAGCCGCCCCAGTCAGGAATCCCGTTTCGTCCCCTTTTTCTCCGCTATCCTCACTAAACAGGTTGTTCCCAGATGGATTTTCTCTAATCCAGCAGTGCCTTGGCTCAACTCCCGCCAATGTCCAGCTGCTCACTGAGATGTTCTGTCTGCAATTAGACCAAACTGCAGACGGGTCTCCGGAGCCTAAAACCGCAACCTCTCCTCACTCCTCCGCCATCTTACCTCTCCGAAAGGCAGCATTTCCCTAAATTTCTTAATACTTACAAATTGGATGAAATTTGGCCTACAATTTCTTTTCCTTCAGGTTTAGAATCAATGGTACACATGTTCACAAAAAAATTATCAGCACATATGTTGGTTTCTTATAATGGGTTCTGGGGATACATCAATGATTACAAAACAAACAATAATCCTTGCTTTCAAGGAGCTCATGTTCTAATGGAGTGGACACAATAGGCTTCACTGAGAATATGACATTCAAATAAAGATTAGAGAAAGAAAAGGATGTTCCCACAGGGAATACCCCATGCACTGCCTAAGTGAGGAGTATAGCTGGTATGTTCAAATATTGCAAAATTGAGAATTTTTAATTAAAATGTGCTTTAAATTCACCTACCAAACTATAAAGGCCTATGCATTTGGAAGGGCAGATATTGACTATCTATTTATTTATTTATTCATATTGATGATTTATATTGATTTTTCTCTTTTAAAACTTTCTGATTCATATTTGTTAGATTGTTTTTTATAATTTTTTAATCTATATATTCAAATGTAGGTTGATGACGAATTGTGCTCATGTCTGTGATTTTTTTAAACCTCTGCTATGCCTGTTGTTATGGACCACTTTTTATTCATTATTTTATATCTTGCTGTCAGTCTCTTCTTTTTTCTGTTTAAATGATGTGACTAAATGCTTGTCTGTTTAACTTGCATTGTTAGAGAATTGTCATTTTTTTACTGTTCTTTTTCCTGTTTTTCACTTTTACTTATTTCTGCTCCTATATTGTTATTTCCACTTACTTTGCATGTTTATAGATCCTGTATAATTTGCAGTTTCTGCTGTACTTGCAATTTCTGTGCTGTTTTGCTGTGTTCGATAGGTCCTTTTTATATTTGCAGCTTTTGCTGCATTCAGTTGTTTTTTCCTTTTTTTGTGTGTGTGCGGCATTTTCACTGTCATTCACTTCTAAGTATACTATTATTTCCATTATAATTTTTCTTTGTAATATAATTATATACAAGTGTTTATTTCAGTTTACAAACATAACGTTATCTGGCTCTCTTTTCTTAATTCTTTGTAACTATCTTAAATTTGTGTCAGATAGGTTTAGGATTGCCCCACTTTATAAAACCTGTCTTATATTTCTAACACTGGATATATTTACTGTAATATCCAATTATTTTAATTTTCAATTTATCTTCTGAAGGGCTCTACATTGTGTTTACTTAATAACATCATTCAAGTGATTATTAAATTATTGAAAAATTGTTCCCCCTTCCTCAAAATATTTCTCCTCTCTCATGTCTATTCATTGTCAATAAAAATAGCTTAGAATCATACCAGGTTCATAAGTTCATACTCAAACTATTTTCAGGAGATTTTCTAAGATAGTTATTGTCTATCCTTAGTCGCTTTTGTAATTTTCTGTAGGAGCCAGTAATAAGCTTGATGGAAATTAGGATTTGTCTTAAAATATTAAAATATTTTACTTCCTACTTTCATCTATAAACAATTTTCTTTAAAAAGATTATATTTAAAATAGTTTTATAATAACAAAAATTCATTGATTTTTCTTTAGGAATTTATTTTTGTCATCAAATTACTGTATCTGATAGAAATAATTTTAATTTCAATATCAAATGCCATAATATTAATTTAGACCACAAATAACTGTATATAACAGTTATGAAAGAGTATTTTCCCACTGTTGTTGAAACAGTGAGAGTCCTGAATGGTTTGATAACTATATAATTAATCAAATAATGGACTACCTAATTGCATCTGTGTGAATTATAAATAGAAAATAGATCTGTGGATAGCTGTAAACAAAATTAGATATATATTTTCAGTGTTCCTGTGGCCTCAAATGCTATGAATATTAACAGGTGTGATTTTATATGAAAATCCACCTTTTTTTTATTGGGTAGGAGGTCTGCTAGCAGGTTATCATTTTTATACGGGAATAAGAATGGTACATGCTTGTTCTAATGATGATAATTATATTACTTGGTGGGCAATTGTAAGAGCACATTATTCTATTTTTATTGGCTGTGCCCTCGGAAAATTCTAAAACAAAGATTACATATATATATATATATATATATATATATATATACACACACACACACACACATATGTGTACACACACACACACACACACACACACACATATATATATATATATATATATATATATATATATATACACATATAATTTCCTCAGCTTTTCCTTCTAACTAAGTTCTCTTTCTTTAGTAATTAATGTCTAATTGATGTTCCTTGTAGGAAAATCTTAACCTTTAGACATCACTGGAAAAATAATTTATATTGAACTTTACTATTTGGTTGTATTGAAAAAATTGGTGACTATAAAATCAAACACCAGGAAATAAGTTTATTTAACCAAAGACAATGTTAGGGAAAAAAAAGTAATATAGATAGAAGTTTGAAATAAATATTGTAATAGGCAAGCATTCAGTTCAGCTGTAAATAGAAGCAGAAAATGTACTGTGGACCAAATCATGTTCCCCAAAAATCATACATTGAAGCCCTAATGCCCATTATGATGGTATTTGGAGACTGGGCATTTAGGAGACAGTTAGGTTTAGATGAAGTCATGAGGTGGTGTCCCAGTATGGGATAAGTGTCTTTATAAGAAGAGGAAGAAAGGCCAGAGCTCATTCTCTTTCTGCCATCATTTGAGAAACAGTGGAAAGGCAGCCATTATAAGCCAGGAAGAGGACCTTCTCTAGAAATCAAATTTGCCAGTACCTTGACCTTGGACTTTCTAACCTCCAGAACTGTGAGAAGTAAATAAATATCTGTTCTTTAAATCATTCAACCTATTGTGCTTTTTTAGAGCAGCTTGAGCTGACAAAATGTAGGTCTTTGCAGTAGGGGTTTTGTACTGAGGACTCTATCCAAGTACATTAAAAAAAGGACTCTTAGTCATCAAAGGACATACTGGTGACAGTCTGCCAGATCTTGAAGAATATATTAGGCTAAATGTTTAAAAGTATCATTTAATTAAATCTTACAAGGAATTCCTGCATGTGTAGCAGAATTGAGTGGAGCTGCTCTGATGAAGCAGAAGTGGCCTAGGTCATTGAGAATGTCGCTCTTTCCCAGCTATCAAGGCAATGACAAAGAAATCTTAGGCCTTCTCAGAGAATAGTCAGAGAACCACTGCCACAGGCCACTAATCTCAGGTAGTTGAGAGCTAATTAGAAATTCAGTATATAGTTCCTGATCAAATCTCTAGACTAAAATTATCAGTCCACACACATTTAGGTCTAGGTAAGTGAGATGATATATATAAAATACTATCATCATATCTACCCTGGCTGGTTTGGCTCAGTGGATTGAGCGTCGGCCTGCGAGCTAAGTGTCACTGGTTCGATCTTCCAGTCAGGGCACATCAGAGAAGGAAAATTCTGACTCCAAAAAACCTCCGCTGCCTTGCGGCATACCTCTTCAGGGGAAAGGCTAAGGGAGTAAACCCCGACAGAAAATCCGGAGCCGGAGTCCCTAAGGCGGTTTGACGTTGTAGTCAACACCGGCAACTCCTGCGGCGCACCTGAAGCCAAGCTGTATCGACTCCGTCTTTCCCTTGGACCCTTCAGCTGCGAAGAGAGGGGGGGTCTGCTGCATGGGCAACAGCAGACCCTCCATATCACCCTGCCCAGGCTCTGTAGCTTCAACTTCACTGGAGAGGACACTTCAGCGTCATCGCAAGATGTCGATTCAACACGGGAGGAGACAGATACCGTGTCACTCCCGAGTCGGACTGCACAGCCATTCTCGGCGGTGCAGATAGACTCTTAAGAAGCTACACCATCGTCTCTCGAGACGGACGGCTGCCGACGATCATCATATCTAACATAAGTGATGTCATCTGTAAATGATGTGATCATACTCTCTCCTACCTCACTTCCTCCATCTTTATTTCCCTCTTCCTTTTCCTGTCACTCTCTGGTATTTTCAATCAGACAGACCTAATTTTTGTTCCTTCCACTTTTTTAGCTATTACTCTAGGGCAATTTTTTTTTTTAACCATTCTAATTCTCTGGCTTTTAATATATAGTGTGAAAATTAAACTACCCATCACATAGGTTTTATATGAGATTTCAATGAGATGATGTTTATAATTACACTATGGGAATGGTTGATGATGTTATGGTTTCTGTGAAAACAAAAGCATAACATGATGCAATTTTTAAGTATTAGCCCATGTGCATAAACTCAAGAGTCATTGGAAAGTCCATCAACCAGTAGGAGACCATTCTTAGAGATAATGCAATTTTTACTTCACTGGGAAATCTCAGCTCCTCTGTATGAGAAGGCTGGCTGTTTGTTTAAACACAGGCTCGCTATGAGCTTGCCCTTGACTACTGCTCTGACCTCTTCTGTGACTCTTGTCATGTTTCTTTCCACTCAAGCCAAATACCTTTCTGTTCCTCAAGCACAGCATGAGTATTTCCCCTAAAGCCCTTTGTGTGATGTTCCCTCTGTTTGCCAGTCTTGCTCAGAGTATCCCCATGGCTGTTTCTCTTACTTTCTTCAGAGCTTTCTCAAATGTTTCTTTGCAAAAAGGCTTATTATAACCAACTATATAAAAATTCCTCATTTTCCAGGATTCCCTTCACCTCTTACATTACTTTTTGGTTCTCTAACATCTTAATGCATATTTATTTTGTTCGTCATTTTCTAATTTCACCCATAAATTTTTTTAAATTCATTTTTAATTAGTGCAGGACCTACTTTGTTTATTATTGTAGCACAAATACCTAAAAGGGTTTTTGGCACTAAGTAATCACTAGATAATTCTTTATTGAGTTAATGATTATTAGGGGAGAAAGAAGAGAACAAAATCAAATTCTTTACAATATTTGTCAATAGTGTAAAGTGGTAGAATGTGATATTTTATTATTATTATTGTTGTTGTTCTTTTTTTAATATGCTTTATTGATTATGCTGTTACAGTTGTCCCAATTTCTTTTCCCTCTGCTCCCCTCCACCCAGTTACCCACCTTCCCTCTCGTTGTCCCCCCTTTTAGTCCATGTCCATTGGTTGTGCATATAGTTCTTCTCAACCTCTTCCTGTCCACTCCATTCCCTCCTACTATGCTTCTTAATTACTGCATCACCTCCCTTCCTTTTCCCCTTCCCCCTCTCCGCTGACCTCCCCACAATATGTTCCCCATACCTATAATTACTTTTCCACTCTTGTTGCCTACTTAGTTTACCTTTGTTTTGATTCCCTAACTTCTGTTGTTGGTTCTTGTGATACAGTTTTTGTTTTAATGTTCATAGTTTTGATCCTCCTTCTTCTAAACAAGTCCATTTAACATCTCATATAACAGTGGTTAGGATCTAATGAACTCCTTCAGTTTTACTTTGTCCTGGAAGCACTTTCTCTGCCCTTCTATTCTAAATGACAGCTTTGCTGGATAGAGTATTTGTGGTTATAGGTTTTTGATTTTCATTACTTTGAATATTTCTTGCCAGTCCCTTTTTGCCCCCTTTGAGAGTCTCCTTTGAGAAATCAGCTGATAATCTAATTAGGACCCCTTTGTACATAATTCTTTTCTTCTCTCTTGCTGCTTTTAAAATTCTCTCTTTATCTTTAATTTTTGACATTTTGATTATAATGTGTCTTGGTGTGGTTCTCCCTGGGTCCAGTTTTTCTGGAACTCTCTGTGCTTCCTGGACTTGTAAGTCTATTTCCTTCCCCAAGTTAGGGAAGTTCTGCTTCATTATTTTTTCACATATTTTTCCAATTTCTAGTTCATCTTCTTCACCTTCTGGCAACCCTATAATTCTAATCTTTGTTCGCTTATAGCTGTCTCGGAGGTTTCTGAGCCTCTCCTCATATTCCTCACTTTTTTGTTTCCTCTTTCTGCACTGGTTGATTGTTTGTTCCTTCCCTGTTTCGATTTCTTGATTTGATTTCTGGTTTTCGTTTCCTCACCACTTGTCTCACATGTATTTTCATTCATTTCAGCATGACTAGCTTTAATTCCTTCCCCATCTTGTTCAATATCTTTTGTTAATTCTGTAAGCTGCCTTATGACTATAGCTCTGAACTAAGCCTCAGAAATATTTTCTATTTGTTCATCGGTTAATTCCCGTATTTGCTTTTTGGTTAGCTGCGTGATTGGCATTTTAGTCATTATTCCTGCCATCCTGACCATTTTTGTTTATCTTTCCTTCTTGGGCTGGGCTGTCACACCTCCTACACTATCAGGTGCAGAGCCCTGAACTCTTGTCACTACCCAGGGATCCTTCTCACCACATTGTGGCACTTTGTGTGGGTGCAGAGGTCCAAGATGGATTCCTGCCGTTACTCTCTGCTGAGAGACCAGGAGCCTCCTCTTCCATCCCCATGCCCTCTGGGCCTCACAGTCCAAGGCAATGGGGGTCTGCCTTCCCCAGTGTTAGAATCGCGAACTGATGGGTCTCAACTGCAGTGGGACTGCTCCCCTGGCATTTCTTACAGTCCTGCTGCTATCACCACTGCTGTCCCCGACAGCACAGCTTGATCTCTCTGCCCTGGATTCGCCCCTTCTACCTGTCTGGATGAGTACCTCTTGTTTATAACTTCATACGTTGGGCTTCCATGTAGTTTTATTTTCTGGAACTTCTGGTTATTTCTGGTTTTGCGGTAGTCGTAGTCCTTCTTAGTTGTGGAGGGAGACAGAGCATGTCAGTCTAAGCCTCCAACCTGGCCAGAAGTCTTGTTGTTGTTCTTAAGTACCACATAAGTTAGAATCATTGTAGAAAATCAAATTGATATAATTTTATTGTACTATAAGTAGAGCTCCCTTAAAAACAAACAAACGACAATAAAGTTACTCTTCTTAAAGTTTTGGAAGGAGAAATAATACCTTTTTAGCTTCACTTCCACCCCACACAGATCCCACTGTTTTCCAGGAAATGTCTAAATCTATTCAGAAAATATTGACACAAGTCAGGAAGTAAGTTTTTTAAGACATCAATAAGAATGCCTGTCAAAATTAGAATGTATTTATTTATTCAGTAGACAATAACCAGGTACCTTCTATGTTCTGGACACTTATTTGCTGATTTCTGTGGTTGATACAGTTATAAAGCTAGAGCCCTCCTTTTTAATGGAATAACTTTCTAGGAAGGAATGTAAGACCAAAGATAAATGATTATCTAATAAGTCAGGTTACATTATTACCACATATTACCCTGTTGTAAAATAAAGCAAAGATAAAATTTACATTTCTAAGACAAAATGTATAATAATGTGTCAGGTGAAATATTTTAAAATTGCAGGCATAGTAATCATAATAATTTACATATTTATTATATATTATTTAAAAATTATTATGGAACATTTTTAATTTTAAAAATATTTCTGGGCCCCTGTCAATATAATCAAGAGATTTTCCAGAGATAGTTGATTGTAGATTTCTTATTTCTAAAACATAAAAATATCAAATTTTTGTGGTTCTTTAATCACAATCATTAAATTATAGAACTGCAACTTTCTATGGAGTTCCTCACTTTTGCCTGAATTTTACATGAGGTAATACCTGCATACTAAGTGAAAAATCATATTTCATAATTTATTTTATTTGACTTTCAACAGAATTATTCTTTTGCAGACATTTCTCTAAAGGTTGTCAGATATAGAAAAACTGATTTAATAAACACCATGATCAGAAACCTATGCAATTTTTTTCATCTTTAAAAAACATTCAATGCATAGAACATCATTGCTAAACTCAAGTACGTTATTCCCATTCCACTCTGATTTATTAAATTGTATTTATTGTTCTTTATAAAGTTGTTTTGATACGCCTCACTGACTATCCATTTGAGGAAAAGGTCATTTGCTTTGTTCAGTAGAAAACACATGCTCTTTAGTAATGTTGTTTCTTAAAGGCACACATTGGCTTGTTTTCTTTCAGTTTCTCATTTATCTTCATTTGTTCACCTTCACTGAAAGCTGAACATATGCTACCTAACAACAAGTCGAACTAATTGAATATATTTCTTACATATACTTCAAATTAAATTTTCTGTTGCTCACTCTACTATGATTATAATATTGATAAATGTGGCTATACTTGCTAGGGGAGGAAAAATTACCCAGAGTTACTTAGATTTAGCCCAGTATATGTTCTATAGATCTTTGGAAATCAAGTGTCAGGTACTAGATTGTATCCAAGGCTGGTAGGCAATGAAAGTGTCAAATTTAAGGCAGGTAAAGATATGTTCTTAAAATAAGTTATAGACATTCTTCAACTGATAAATTTTGGAAAATCCTATTAATTAAAGGACAGCTTAAATCAATGATGATTTCCTTGACCACAAAATTAGTGGTGTTTTTAACTCTTTCAGTCAATTAAACATTTGTGATAAGAAGCTAATGCATGTGTGAAAGATTTCTCTTCTATCCTAGAATCCATCCCAGTGATTAGTGTGTTAGACTCCAACAAATAATTATTCAGTTAGTAAATTAGAAGTTAAATTATGAGAGACTAAAATCTCTCACATATACAAACTCCCATAGAATTTTCCACTCTCCCTAGTGCAATCTGGGAAGCCATGAATAAAAAATGGGAGGGCCTCCTTCAGCCTAAGTAACTATGTGATGTCCTGTACTTTAAGTAGGAAATAAACATCTATTATAATGGGGCACAGAAATTTAGGTATTTATCTTTTAAGCAGAGAACATTAACTTGACTACCACAGGGTATCTATTAGATTTATAGATAATAAGGAGGAACCAATAAAAATGAGGCTCATTTCCCATACCTCATCCACCTCTTTTGATTTCACTAGATTGACAACATTGAAAGGCATAAATCAGTGGTCATCCTGGCTTGTGGCTTTTATGAGCAGAACTTGTTCTGGACTTCCACACCCTGACAAGATTAATGTAGGAACTGTTCTCAGACTAATATTAAACATTGTGAAAGGATGAACACCATGCAAAACACAATTTATACCCTGGCCGGATAGCTCAGTTGGTTGGTGTGTCATCCTGATACACCAGTCAGGTTCAGTCCCTGGTTGGTGTACTTGCAAAAAGCAACCGATGAACGCATAGATGTGTGGAACGGTACAATGTTGTTTATCTCCCTTTCTCTCCTTCCATTCTTCACTCTTTATTAAAAAAAAAAAAAAAATAACAAACTGTACCAAGGTCTTAGGTTGTTTCTAAGACCTAGACTATGCAAAATGTATTTCTATCTTGCCTATAAAAGAAGAATCACCTTTCACCAATTTCTGTTCGACCCAAAGATGTTAAATAAAGACCAGGGTAATGAAAGGGAATGGGGTGTATTATTGTCATTGGCATATGAACTCTTAAAGCCCATGATGAAAAAGTATTGACTTTTGATTTTTTTTGATAAATAACTTTCATTTAAATTAAAAAAAATACTTAATCAGTTGACTACTTTTTCTAAGTGGAAACTATATCAACACCATGTTATTTCTTGTTTTATATTCTTAATTATACATGTTATGATTGTGAGAAAGAAAATAATATTTCTTGACATCTTGCCAAAAAATAGTTATTTTTTGTTACATAATTATACATGTACATTCAGATAATTTCTTACATATTCATGCCTGCTGTTTTATTAATGGGTACCATTTTTGTGCATATTTATCCTTTTTATTTTATGTTCTCCTTTTTTTTTCTTTCCCCAACACTAATTTTTATTTACTGTAACATTTCATTCTTAAAGTTCATATAAGAACATGTATAATATGTATGCATTTTTTGAGAATAGAATAACCCTACAGGTTCTCAAATACAAATGTAATACATTTTTTAAGAACACTTGCATCCTTTATATTCGAGAATCTGATAAATCTGAGCATTTTTTTCATATGGTTTACTCATCCATGATTTGTCCTGTCAACACAAGAAATGTCCAAACCTGTAGAGGATTTTTATGAGTTTCTTTGAGCAAAACTGACAATGAATGCTGGAAAACAAAAATTCAACATATTGAGAAAATGCTCAAGAGAATGGCAACTTTGCAGTTTATTTTATACATTACTATCAAAGGAGAAGAAATAAGTAGGTTAGATGGAATCAATTGGTGGTAGGTTGGGGAGGCAGAAGAAAGGAAAACAGGGAAATTTCTGAGCTTGGATAAAAAGTAAAATGGAGAGACAAATACTTATTTTACATTGGTGTGTACACAAAAGTTAACAATCAACATTTACTGCAGAGATGGTATTAAGGGAACAATCTGACAATGAGGAGTTCCCTAGTTTCCTGCTCTGGTGGGAGATTGTGCCCTGAGGGATCTGGAGAAAGGGGATTACTCTGATATTCCAAAGGTATATTATTCTAGATGCCAAAACTAAATTAAAAAAATAATAAGCTTGGTTAAGGTAAAGATTGAACTTTGTCAAGAAACATAGCAGCCTAAGACCTGACTTCCTACCATAACTCACTTTTAGTTAGGAAGTTTTTATTTCAGACCATCCTACATGGTTAATTTAAGTCTCTGATTTTGTAAGGTCACCATTGCCATGCAGGCTTCCTCTGAGCTTATCAGGTTTAGGATGTGGCCCCTTTTCTGGTCTACAGTTTATTTATAATTTTGCCATTTTCCCCCCAAAATCATTTACTTTTTCTTATCTGTATAAAAGGGTATAATTGTTATTATTAAACTTACTTTTATTAGTATTATTATAGATATTATGCTTTATTCTGATATATAGTATTTTCTTATAATCTGTAATTTATTTACTGATTATATTAATATTTTATTATACTAATGTTTGAATTTTTATGTAATTGAAAATCTATATATTTTTAATAGACATTTGTTATTGATTCTTATCCATTGGTTATGGATAAGATTTCACATATTTTATATGTAGTGACCTACATTTTATTCTAAAATTTTATTTCTTTATAATTTTTATTTAAATGGTTTCCAAGTATTTTGTAAATTTTTTGTCTCTAAAAGTCTAAGACCATAAATAAAGTAAATCCTTACTTATTACAAAGGTTAACTGTCAATACCAACAATAGACATCATTGTAAACAACAAAACCTAAAGCCATTTAAAAACATAAGAACATAAAAAACAACACAAAGATGTCCACTAAAACTATATAAATACCATTTTTGAAGTTCAAATGTAGGGAAGTGATGTACCTGGCAAAGGGGGGATAAAGGGGGAAAAATTGGGACAACTGTAATAGTATAATCAATAAAATATACTTTAAAAAGAAAAAAATTGAACATTGAGAATAGAGGAACATTTTAGCAATAATATTATGGTCTACCTAAGTATTCAAAATATTATATGAAATTAATTTAAAAGTCAGTTCAATTGATAAGAATGACCTTAGGTCAGTAACCTTTGGCTTCATACAAATGAAACACTTAAAAAAATGGTTAATTGGTTTCTTAGGAATGGACATATATGTAAATCATAATGGTGACAAACCTATAATAAATTTTAAAGGGAAAGTTAATCTGATATATGGTAATCTGGTATTTATAATATCTTAAATATTATTTATACTTCAGTATTTGTTTAAAAATTTATTGTGATATTATTTTACTTAGAAATATATTACTGTCATTATGTAATGATCCTTCAATGTAAATCAAAGTACATGGTTCCTGCCTTTCCCACAGCTAACACACTTGCTTCTTTTGGTATGAATTTATCGGCTATTCCCCTGACACTGTCACAGAAATGCTATATTAAGCCTTACAGTTACTAGGAAAAAATCGTTTCAGTCTAGATTAAGATCATATTTATTTTTCATACATAAATAATTATATTTTCATTTCTTTGACATATATTCTGTAAAGGAACAAGTCTTATTTATGGTGACTTCTTGCCCCTTGATCCAACGATTTCTGAAAGTGGTACAAGAATTAACCATAGAGAATGAGATTTTAGCACTAAATTGGGTCTATATTTTATAGCTTCCTCTAGGTCTCAGGAAACACACAGAGAGGAAACAGTTTACAGCGATGTTCATTCCACTCTGGCTTATTTAAATGACCTGCCATATTAATGGAAAGCTGTAAGAATTATAATTAAATATTGATGAACTTCACTCAGGGATTACTCTATGTTATTCTACCTCTATTTGCTTCCTACCTCTTCTCTTATCATCTCCTCTCTTTCTTTATCTCATTTGGCATTATGTGATAACTATGCTCCTGCTCTAGCACAGCTGGAATTGGTTACATTCACTTTGCCCTTACTTTGATTTGATTCTCCTATTCATGATAATTTCTTCTCTTCTTTATGCTGCCCATGCATTCTGATTAGGAACCCATTCTGGGCCTTCAGGACACAACTCCAGCTATAAACTTCAGGTGACTTCTGACAGGGGCAGGCAGAAGATTTCAGTACATTGGCAAGAGGACAAGTGTTGAAAGTAATTTTATTTCTAAAGTTGTGGTCTGTTTAGTCAAGGCCTATTAAGTGATATGCAATTTGTTATTTTTAAAAGGGAAACTTTTAGCCCTCCTGCAACATTCCATTAGAGTGAAGATTACTTTTAATGCAATTCTAGGTCACCGTCTCCTCAGATGCAGAAGTCCTATGATTTTTTTCAAGAGGTTTTATATAATGCAAATATTTTATAAGATGTAAAGTGAATAAGAAAGTTTTAAAGGTGACATGGCAAAAAGAAAAGTGCTATTTTAATTTGCTTATATTAGAGAGCACACATTTTTAGTTCAAGTAGAATTAAGGAACAAATGTTAAATGGAAAATAAAGAGGTTTTAAAATGTTTTATATCAGAATATTGTAATGTGAACTATAGCATTAAAAATCAGGTTTCATAGTATTATTCACTAGATAAGATTTTGAAGAAACATGGCTATTACAGTTATTGAAAAACATTTCTCTTTTAATTGTGGTTTTAATCATATGATTTATTATTTATTTGGTTTATTTATTTTATCAAATTATTTCATTTTTATTAGAAAATATTAAGTGCAGAAACAAGTGTTCAAAATATAAATTTAAGGAGTTATCTGTGTTGTTCATTTTATACACAAAGGGTTTTTTGTTTTATTTTGTTTTGTTTTGTTTTGTTTTTGAGAGAAAGCCCAGGACTTAGCTCCATTGTGCTTCGGGCTCTGCCCTTAACCCAGTGTTATGAGGTAATTCTGCTTGCCCGTTAGCAGTCATTTACAGTTAGGGTTAGTTTGGGATTATGCCTCAGTCAAAACTGACACTCAATCTATTTTGGTAGAAGAATAGTGAATGTTTACTTTCACAGTCCCTCTATTCTAAGTGGATTATTACTATAACAATATTCACTGTGCTTTTTCTTATATCTGTGGTTTCTTAGTGAATTTCTTTCTAGAGCAAAAAAAACCTCTTACCTTCTTCTTTGACTGTCCATATTTTCCCACTCTGTCAGCAAAACAAATAAATTCTATTTTCAAACAAGAGCAAGACATCAATCTAATTCACTCTTTGACCTTCCGCTTCCCCTTGGCTATACAGGATTTGCTGTATCTAAGCAACCTCATCTCTAGTTTTTCAACACTGGCAGGAATGGATCTAAAATATTGGGTAAAAATCAGAGCACATAATGGTGTCCCAAAAAAGGGAAGAGAATCACTAAGGGACTATGAATTTACCAATTTACCAATTACTTTTACATGTGAAACATCTGAATTTATATTTTTATCTGCAGGTGCTTTAATACTGAACAGATGTGACTTAAGAGGCCAGTTCTGGGCCAGGAGGCCCCATGCTCAAAACTATTTATATAAAAGCTATTACTCAACACTTTTAAATTGATTATCTGCACATATAAATAGGCAAAAACTGATTTCTGTCACGTGATGTTTTCAAACAAATGCTTCTGCCATATGATTTATTTTAAATTAGTGGCTAAATGTATTTTACAATATCCCCCTGTAGCTCCATTGATTCACTAGAATATCCTAATATCAGATGTATAGACCCACCACCCACATACACGCAAACAAACAAATTATGTTATTTTAGGTAATAGGTCTTTGATGGTTTCAGTAAGCTAAATACTAACAAACACATGTAATAGTGGCAGATTTTTTTTTTTTTTTTTTGCTCCTTGTATGCCCTCCTTTTTCCCAATTAAGAGTCATTCTTGTTGTTGTTGGCAGCCGTCCGTCTCGAGAGACGATGGTGTAGCTTCTTAAGAGTCCATCTGCACCGCCGAGAATGGCTGTGCAGTCCGACTCGGGAGTGACATGGTAGTATCTGTCTCCTCCCGTGTTGAATCGACATCTTGCGATGACGCTGAAGCTGAAGCTACAGAGCCTGGGCAGGGTAATATGGAGGGTCTGCTGTTGCCCATGCAGCAGATCCCCCCTCTCTTCGCAGCTGAAGGGTCCAAGGGAAAGACGGAGTCGATACAGCTTGGCTTCAGGTGCGCCGCAGGAGTTGCCGGTGTTGACTACAACGTCAAACCGCCTTAGGGACTCCGGCTCCGGATTTTCTGTCGGGGTTTACTCCCTTAGCCTTTCCCCTGAAGAGGTATGCCGCAAGGCAGCGGAGGTTTTTTGGAGTCAGAGTTTTCCTTCTCTGATGTACCCTGACTGGAAGATCGAACCAGCGACACTTAGCTCGCAGGCCGACGCTCAATCCACTGAGCTAAACCAGCCAGGGCAAGGCCATTAACAAGTAGTGCATGGCTTTCAGCAGGTATATTGACAGAAGCACGGAGAGCTGATTATGAAAATTAAAACCAGCTGGGGACAAAAAAAAAACTGTAGCCATTGGAAACAATTTGATATCGGGATAAACAACACAGACAAATCAGCAGCTCATAAGAGCATCGCTATGTCATATCCTGCTACATTAACTATTTTTCATTGTGATCATGAGTTGTGAAGCAAAATTAATATTAAAATATCTTGCTGGTAAGAGTGAGCAGAGACAAACACCCACATACAACATTGGTGGCAATATATGAACCAAAGCCTTAAAAATGTACAAACCATTTGGCCAAGAAGTCACCTTTAAAAATTCATCTTAAAGAGCCCTCACCGATGTGGCTTCATTCCACAAAGCAGAAGGTTGCAGGTTTGATTCCTGATTAGGGCATATGCCTAGGTTGTGGGTTCAGTCCCCGTTTGGGGCACATGTGAGAGGCAGCTGATCAGTGTTTCTCTCACATTGACGTTATCCCCCCTCTCCATCTCCCTCCCTTCCCCCTTTCTAAAAATAAATAAAACCTTTTTAAAAATTCATCTTAAAGAGGTAAACATGGAAATGTATAAAGAGTCAGCTATAATAATGTTCAGGGCTCACCTGTTTATAATAGTGTATTACTGAAAATAATCTAAATGTCAGAAAATAGGATATTAAGAAAAGTTGGACACCCATATGGCCAAATGTCAGGAAGCCATTAAAAATAAGGAACAGTATAGTTGACACAGAAATGTATTCACAATATGTTCTGAATCTGAATCTTTTCAAAAGCCCTAAAAAACAGAACAATCCCCTCTTGTTTCAAATTATGTATATAAATATGTATAGGGATGCAATAGACAAATTCTATACTTTAGGAACCTGGTAGATAATCTTTCTTCAACAGATAAAATACAAGGAAGTTTTTTAAAAGGAGAGAGAAAAGAGGGAGAACCTATAGATTAAAAGAGACTTAAAAAGAAAAAAAAAAGAGACTTAAGAAGCATAAAATTATGATGTATGAACCTTACAGACCTTATATTAAAAAATATTTAGGAGACCACAAGAGAAATAAAGTGTCTTTAATATTTAAGTATATAGAAATATTTGTAGTTGAAATTATAAAATAGCTAGAATTTGATTCAAAAGTGTAATACAGAAGAGTGGGGAAATAGATGGGGATAGATATGAAAAGTTGATAAATGATGAAGCTGAATGATGGGTACATGAGAATTTTTATGCAATTCTATTTTTTTCTATGTTTGATATTATTTATAAAAATGTTTCAAATTATACAGAGTGGATATTTTATACTAAGGAATTAACTGACTTAGGCATGATAATGATGTGTAAGAGTCATTCTACATTTCTGAAAAATAAACAAAAGAGCTTATTATTTTTCACAAGCTCTATCTTCTTTAGGGAGTTTTATCTCACTTCTGGACTTATGCTTTTGATGTAATTTAACTTCTCTGTAAAAAAATAATTGATAATTCTCTTTACATTTCATCATTCCTGTGAGGCTCATATAAAATAAAATACATGATAGGCTATAAAACTCTGCAGAAATGTGAAGTAGTATTCACCTTATTCAGGTTCACAGTTATTATCTAACTATCTGACTTTGGAATAGCTCAGTAGAAAGTTAGTGCCCCAGAGGATGCACTGTTTTTAATTATTAACTATAACATATATTAATTGATTCTGTCTTATAATATATTTTAACCTCCTGACAAGGGAAATATTGTCTTTCACTCAGAAAAATAACCAGTCCATCAGTTATAGATGGATATATACTATATCTCTGTCTACAAGAATGAGAGAATCTTTTATTGCATGGCAATTTTTGGAGATGCTAGTGAAATAGACATTGTAACCACATACCTTCAGGGAACTTACATTTTAGTTTAAAGAGACAGAAACTTAAATGGAAATGTTTGACATATTTTATTAAGAAAGAAGAATTGTGTGAAAACCTCCCATTGAACTTCCTGCTTCAGGAATTTTTAGTCTCAGTGCTCTGCTGCCTTGTAATTTAATGGATGAGTGGGTGGCAGTAATTCTCATGGTTTATGTGCACTCCATAGATTAATTATATTGGTCATGGTTCAGTGAGAGAAACAGAGCACATGCCATGTGTTTAAATGAAAACATTTTATTACTGGGAGCTAGTTTAGTTACAAATGGATTGGAAGTGAAACAGAGGATGGGAAAGCAACTCCAAAATGAGCAACATCAGGAAGTGTCTAATATGAATCATTCTCCCTCAGTGTTCAGTCATGAATCTACAACTAACTGTTGAATACATGTTCATGCTAATATACTGAGGGGGACACAGAAATGAACAAGGCATAGTACTTATGTTCAAAGATCTCAGGGTCTAGTATAAGAAATAAGGTATGTATGGGTGATTGGATATAGAAATAGCTGTTCTATAAGTATTCAGGGGAAAAAGGGATCAATTTAGCTGGATTCAGGAAAATACTCAAAAAGGAAGTGGCATGTGAGCAGATCCTTTAACTATTTTGATATTTGGTGATGAACAAAGGAGTCAACTTTGGGACAGTAGGTAATTGATAGTGAATGGTAAATATTTTAGTCTGGGTAGAGCAGAATGTCAATGAAAGTAATAAGAAATATAAATGGAAAGGAGTAAAATATAGGCAAATATTGGAAATGTTTTCAATACCAATCTTCACAATATAGACTTAAGGAAAAGAACTATGTGTTGATGTCTTCTGAAACCTTTCTGCTAGTTCAAATACTTTATTTTGAAAAGGTAATTTTTTGGGTATAAAATTATCAGTAAGATTCTGAAAGTGTGCTGCCCAATAATTTAAATTTTTATATTTTAAACATTTCATCACAAGAGTACAATCATGGTTTTTAACCATAGAATAAAAAGAACACCCAAGGAAGTCCTAAGTTAGGAGAGTTGGCTGGTACAATACAGTTGAATGTGTTCAGCTGTCATGAGCATGGGTTCATGGTATAGTCTTTCCTAAAAGTCAGCCAGGCAAATGCTCTGCTAGCTACCTACTGAGTAGCTCAGCACCAAGGAGTAGGCAAGAGTCACACACAGTAACTATGCTATTCACCCAGTTTTACTTAGTTCATGTTCACTCAAAGTAGAACCTCAGCATACAATAACATCCTACTCACACTCTAACAAGCTAAGAGAAATATCATGCACAAATAGCAATCAATAGGAAAAAAAATTCTGAGTCCCAGAGTCTCAGTCTACAGGTCTGAGAGACATCACAGTGGGCAAGGGAGTTGTCAGCATCTTGCAAGGAAGGAAATCTGGAGCCAGGCAGGCATCAAGGCAGATGAAGTCTTCAGTCCAGCAAGGCAGAGCCGCTAGTGGTTGATGCCAAGAGATATCAACGTGGCATGGAGCCACACTCTGGTGTGTGGAGCTCGACTGTCTCAGCAGTGGTCTGACACCTGCCTCAGTTATACCTTGAAAGTGATGTATTCAACCCTTCTGGGTCTTTTGATAAATGTCTTGACACCCCTAATGGCAAGTGTGTAATTTCTCCAGGAGACTATCTATGGGTGGTTCCACTCTGCAGACATGGCTATTCTGATCACATGTATGTTGTATTAAATGTGGCAAGGGTGCGGAAGTAATTCCAGCAAGGTGAATGGGTCGGATGGAGGGCTGTCGCACGTTCTGGCAGGTCAGCGAAGAGCTGTGCAGAGACCTCTCCTTTTATTGAGTTTTGCAAGTATAGAAATCAATAGGGAGGGTAAAGAATGAGCTCACAGGTACATTCCAATAATGATTACAATATACAATTACTTACTTGGGATTAAAACAATGGGAGGTTAATATATAAACTATAAAGAATGATTTCTATCAAAAGCAAAAATAGGAATTCAATCATCTATTCTTTTAAGATTATGGGAACAGCCACACTGTTCCTTAAACTTTAACAGAAAGCACACAGGGTTAAACAGCACCTGTTCTTGGCTTTGTTTGGTTTCCTTGGCAACATCAGGAAAGATGGAGTACTCAGCAAGATTCCTTTTAAGTCACAGAATGTCTTGAAACCCTTAGCCTGAGCAGTCAAAGACTGTCGGCGCCAGTGAGTCCAGCTTGCCAGCTCGGGTCATAGAGCGCCCGGACCGAGAGCCATGAGAGCATGCCTCAGTTTAGGAACCTTGATTTCCAGCATCGCATGTGCAGATATCTTAAGTGTGTCTCCTTACCAGATGTGTCTGTTCTTACTTAGGCAGTTTACCTTTTGAACCAAAATTTCATGGCTGACTGGCAGCCATGTTGGTTGACATGAGTGACTTACCTTTGTTTTATATACTTTAGGCTATCTTGATCAGACCAATGCCATTTTATTGACCCTGCTCTCTATATATGCACATTACTTCTGTGAGATATTATTCAACATCTCTGTCTTTTTTAAGAATGTGAAGAAAGAAAACAAGGTCTGGAAGTAGGAAAGATTTTCAGAAGGGGTTAGAAAGATATAAGTGATGTGCATAAGTTTTTATTGTCTATAAAAAATTTCCTAATGTGTTTTTCCAAAATGTAGATTATTTAGAGCTGTCCACATATATTATGATTATATTTGCTTTCTGAAGTAAGGTGTAACAATTCTGTGTTTGTTTGTTTTTTTAAACAAATGTTCTAATGCAAGTATAATGTAATGGTACCCCCACTTTGAAATAGTCATTACAGTGGGAAATAAATGCATCCTATGTGAAAGACAGACTTACTACCAGAAACAGGAAAGAAAAAATATTGTATTGAACTTCTAGAGAAAAATTGAGAAGTTATCAAATGCTTCCAAGAGATGCTGTGGGCACATATCAAGAATGCCACTGGGAAAAGATTTGTGAAGCATCTATCAGTGCCCCGCAGGCTTAATCATCCAGAGTTATCAATAGCTCCCCTGTAGTGGTTAGAGGTAGTAGCTCTATTATGAGGAGAAAAACAGAAGTCTGAAAGCAAACCTGGGTCATACACCTTTCAAATATTAAAACTAAGTGTTTCAGTTTGTGGTTCCATAAAATGAGTCAAGTCTTTCAGGGTCTTTCAAGATGCTAGGGGATTTAAATGTTGCTAATGGTTTAGTTTTGGGAAAAAATTTCTCCCTGTTTTTTTTTTTTTTTTTTTTTTATTGTTCTATTGTAGTTGTCTCAAGTTTCACCCATTACTCTCCCCTTCTCTGCCCATCCCCCTGCTCCCAGTCAATCCCCACCCTGTTGTCCATGTCCAGGGTCATTCGTACATGTTCTTTGACTGAACCCTTCCCCTTCTTTTCCCACTTATCTCCCTCTCCTTCCCCCTCCCCTCTGGCCACTGTCAGTCTGTTCCTTGTTTACATGCCCCTGGTTCTATTTTTTTCATTTGTTCGTGTTGTTGATTAGGCTCCTGTATTAGGTGAGATCATATGGTATTTGTCTTTCACTGCCTGGCTTATTTCTCTTTGCATAATACTCTCTAGTTCCATCCATGTGGTCATGAAGGGTAGGAATCCCTTCTTTCTTTCTCCTGATAGCATTCCATTGTATAAAGGTACCACAGTTTTTCAATCCAGTCACTTACTGATGGGTGCTTAGGCTGTTTCCAGCCCTTGGCTATTGTAAATAATGCTGCTATGAACATAGGGATACATAGGTTCTTTTGAATTGGTATTTCAGGATTCTTAGAGTATAATCTCAGCAGTAGAATTACTGGATCAAAAAGCAGTTCCATTTTCAATTTTTTGAGGAAATTCCATACTGTTTTCCACAGTGGTTACACCAGTCTGCATTCCCACCAACAGTGCACTAAGGTTCCCTTTTCTCGGTATCCTCACCAGCACTTGTTGTTTGTTGACATACTAATGATGGTCATTCTGACCGTTGTGAGGTGGTTTCTCATTGTAGTTTAAATTCACATCTTTCTGATGGCTAGTGATGTTGGGCACCCTTTCATATGCCTATGGACCCTCTGTATGTCCTCCTTGGAGAAATGTCTGTTCAGGTCCTTTGCTCATTTTTTTAATTGGGTTGTTTGTATTCCAAGTGTTGAGTCACATGAGTTCTTTATATATTTTGGAGATCAAACCCTTTTCTGATGTATCATTGGCAAATATATTTTCCAATATGTTTGGTTCCCTTTTCATTTTGATGATGTTTTCTTTAGCCTTGTAGACCTTTTTAATTTGATGTAGTCCTATTTGTTTATTCTTTCCTTTATTTCCTTTGCCCTAGAGGATACATTGCCAAAAATATTGCTGTGTGGGATATCTGAAATTTTTCTGCCTATGTTTTTCTCTAGGACTTTTATGATGTCATGGCTTATGTTTAAGCCTTTTATCCATTTTAAGTTTATTCTGGTGTGTTATGTAAACTTTACCAAGAAGGTAAAAGATATGTACTCAGAAAACTACAGAACACTAAAGGAATAAATTAAGAAAGACACAAATAAATGGCAGCATATACCATATTCAGAAGGTGGAAGACTTAACATTATTAAAATGTCCATACTACCCAAAGTAATCTATAGATTGAATGCAATCCCTATTAAAATACCAATAACATATTTCACAGATTTAGATCAAATATTTCAAAAATTTATATGGAACCAAAAGTAACCCTGAACATTCTCAGCAATCTTGAGGAAGAAGAACACAGAAGGAGGAATCACAATACCAGACATCAACAATACTACAAGGCCACTGTGATCAAGACAGCCAGATACTGGCATCAGAACAGACACATAGATCAATGCAACAGAATAGAGAGCACAAAAATAAAGCTATGTCTCTATGGTCAATTAATATTTGACAAAGGGGGCACAAGCATAACGTGGAGTATAAATGGCCTCTTCAACAAATGATGCTGGGAGAAGTGGACTGGTACATGCAAAAAAATGAAACTAGACCACCAATTTACACCACACACCAGAATAAACTCAAAATGGGACACTTTCTCTTCGATTTGTGTTTCAGAAGCTAGTTGTGGGAGTTAAGGAATAGTATATGGGAAATCATGATACAGGTTCTTATTATACATGCTCTGTCAAGTGATTTTACTGTTCAGTGAGGCAGATACAATTTGACCAAGCCTATCTATTAACAAAAAGGAAACTTTATTTCACTCACTTTGTATTTTTTAAGAAATTCTGGTGATTCAAGCTCTGTAAGATACCAGAACCTTATTGTAGTGTTGTATTCTGCTGTGAATTTTCAATTTAATGTTATTTTGTAAATTTTCTGTTTGTCAAGAGAAGGTTTGCATAATCTTTACAATTCTTCTAGCCATTTAATTCATGCAGGATAACTTTGGGGTGAGGCATAGGTTCAATTGGTAAAAAGAGGAAGTTTCTTTTTTCTTTACCCAATTTCCAATAACATGAAACAAATAAAAAATTTAAGATACTTTATGTTCCAAATCAACACCTAGTAAGATAAGTTTAGTTTCTTCAATGCCTGTGATATAATATATATGATCATTCAAAATTACATATGCGTGTGTGTGTGTGTGTGTATCCCCCATTTTATTAATTTCAGAAATGTTTCTACAAAGAATATTGGGAGTGTGGATATAATCACTGCTAGTCTACTTTTCCTGAAGCTGGTGCACAAATGGATAATATATTTAAGAATTTCAGTACATCAGATTAGATATAACTTGAAAATGCCATTTGTATTGTTTTCTCTAGCTAGTATTAAATGTCTATATGATCTGTTAAATTAAAAATACAGTATTTGATACCTATAACTTAGGTTAAAAAACAATAAAATAAGTTTTAAAGAGTCATTTAAATTATATTATTTATTTCTATATATTTGTAGCACAATTTAATGTATAACTATATTTAATATAAATATAGTAATATGACAAATTATTTAATAAATAGTCCTAAAAGTTAAATTGTATATATAAATCCAAGCTACTAATCACTAATGTTTCTTCTTCACTGATCCAGATTTACAATACAACACAAACAATTAATATTTTTGTTTTTAAATAATAAAATAATTTATCAATGTTCATTACAAGTCCTCATTTGACAATAACTTGTATAAAGAAATATATAAGGCTCAAGTATCTAAATAATGCTATGAATCATTACTCTTAATTATTTTTTATTGAAATTTAAGTTTCCATTATAACTTGAAATTCACATTAGCATTTTTAACAGTAGAATTTGAAAATTAGGAAAACAAATACCAAAATTAAATGCTGCTGTATAACATATATCATATTTGTGACAAAGTTTAGAAATGATTCTATAAATAACACTGTAAAAATGTCATTAGTATATACAGCAAGGGACCAATCATTATATGGTTTGTATTATGCATTATATAGAACTACAAGTGAGTAAAATATATGATTCATTTCCATCACAGAATTCTCAAGAATCTTAATATTCATGAAGCAACTACAATGTACCAGACAATATGCTTAGTGAAAGATATTATTATTATTACCATTAATAGTAGTGTTTGAACATGCTATTAGTAAAGGCCACTTTGCATAGTATCCAAAAAGATGTAGGAAAATTTTATAACCTTGATATTCTCCTGTGGAATAAAAGTCTAATCAATAAGACATCAAGTAAGTCACTAACAATGAAAGAGATATTAATAGCCCTTCTCTTCAATATATTTATATTCAAAAGCAGAACAAAATTTTTACATAAATAAAAAAATTAAATATTTAACAATTGATATTCATTGAATGTTAAACTGGGATAGTCACTGCAAGAAACTGCAAAAAGTTACTTTTTTAAATTGAGAAAACCTCTCTGGTTAAATGGATATGTTATAAATTTATATGATTTGGTATAAATTAACATTACTACTATACATTTATAATACTGAATTTCAGAAAAATTAAATATTCATATAATTAATAAGTTATGGAGCATAGTTTCAGAACTTGGCCTTTCTATGTCTGATGGCAGCATGCTTCTCTGTGACTGCACTGCCCTAAATATACTACAGTGAACTAAGAAGGTGAAAGTTCTGAGCAACAGCTTAATAATACAACGTAAAGAGTAATGCTGTGAGAATAATCAGAAATGAGCAATTATCCTTCTATCTGGAAAAGTTAGGTAAGAATTATTTCCCTCAAATTGTCAATCTTATTCATAGATGAAAACACAGTTTTATCTAACCCCTCTTTTATCTTGTCAATTTCCTGCTCACAAACCTAGAGTAAAAGGTCTAGATTGAAATGGCAGATAGCTATGTGTATCTGCTTATCTTTATCCATGACCTTACAAAAATACTTCTGGGGTTGTAAACAAGAGGAAATGTTGCATCAACACTGAAAACAAGGACTCTTAAGTCAGTGCTAGTGTAAGATTGCTGCAGTCTTGAAAGAGAGAGTGGGGAAAAGTTCAGACTGGGATAAAGATAGATTTTTCAGGTCCCTACCACAGAAATATGGGAACATTACAGTTGCAGAGGCATCAGTCATTTGCATCATACACTGTTCAAACATACTTGAAGCCCATGAAAGATTCCACAACATTCAAGGATAGCAATATGTATTCAAGGTGAAAAGGGGGAAAAAAAGTTTTTAAGAAGATTTATTCGAGAAACCAACCATATGGGAAAATATATTCGCCAATGACATCTCAGACAAGGGATTGATCTCCAAAATATATAAAGAACTCATACGACTCAACACCAAGAAGACAGACAACCCAATTAAAAAATGGGCAAAGGACCTAAACAAACACTTCTCCAAAGAAGACATACAGAGGGCCCATAGACATATGAAAGTATGCTCAACATCACTAGCCATCAGAGAGATGCAAATAAAAACCACAATGAGATACCACCTCACACCAGTCAGAATGGCCATCATCAACAAATCAACAAACAACTTGTGCTGGAGAGGATGCGGAGAGAAGGGAACCCTGGTGCATTGCTGGTGGGAATGCAGACTGGTGCAGCCACTATGGAAAACAGTTTGGAATTTCCTCAAAAAACTAAAAATGGAACTGCCTTTTGAACCAGCAATTCCACTGTTAGGATTATATCTGAAAAATCCTCAAACACCAATTCAAAAGAACCTATGCACTCCAATGTTCATAGCAACACTATTTACAATAGCCAAGTGCTGGAAACAACCTAAGTCCCCATCTGTAGATGAGTGGATCAAAAAACTGTGGTACATTTACACAATGGAGTTCTATGTAGCAGAAAGAAAGAAGGAACTTCTACCATTTGCAACAACATGGATGGAACTAGAGAGAATTATGCTTAGCGAAATAAGCCAGGCAACGAAAGAAAAATACGTTATGCTGTCACCTATTACAGGAAACTAATGAACAACACAAACAAATGAGCAAAATTGAACCAGAGCTATGTAAACAAGAAGTAGACTAACAGTAACAAGGGGGGAGGGGGGAGGGAGAGAAGGGGGTAAGAAGGGGAAGTGTCAAGTCAAAGAACATGTATAAATGACCCACGGACATGGACAACTGAGTGGGGACTGAACGTGGGGGAAGGGAGGGCCAGGGTACAGGGAAGCAAGAGGGGGAAAAAAGTGAGACAACTGTAATGGAAAAACAAACAAAAAAATTTTTTTAGTGGGGGAAAAATGAAAATATGGAAATGCCAGTTCAGTGAATATTATGAGAAAGATTTTCCTTCACGTTGTATATTTTTCTCCCTATTTGATCTCTCCAGAGTTTGGCATTCTAAACAAGTAAGTAATGACTTAAGTTTCTTTGCATAGAACTAAAAGATAAAAAAAAAAAAAAAAAAGATTTATTCGAGAAAATACAAGTTAGTTACTTTTAAAAAGTTTGAATTACAAGTAAAACTCAACAAAGAAAAATATATAAAACATGAACTTGAGTTGAAATGCAGAGACTGATTAGAGAAGAAAACAAAACTGAAATAATAAAACTAAAGAGATTAAAGACAGAAAATATAGAACCAAAGGATGTAATATTGTTAGTCACTAATAATAATATTTATTTATAACTTGCTAGAAGTATCTCAGCAGAATTTTACAAGAATCACTTCAGTTAATTACCAAAGCTCTTAGTTAAAAAGGTAATATTATTCTTTTTATTTTATGGATTTTTAAAGTGTGAAGCTAGCTAAAGCTAGCTAACTTGAAAGGCAAGACAAGTCTGTGTCATTCTGGTTAACAAAAGAATACTCTTACCATATTATAGTGCATTGTTTCATGTTTGAGAATTCTACTAGACTATAGAAGAATTGATGGTGGGGAGAGGGATAAAACTATAAATATGTGATGGTCAAATAAAAATATAATTAATCTGTGTTAATAAAGAAATCGGCCAGGTAAAGTGATCAAATGCAATAACAAAGAAAGAGTGGAAAGGAAAAATAAAATGGTAAGATTTTATAAGGCACTTATGTTTATATTAGAAAGTATTCAAAGCATGAAACACAGTTAATGTAAAAAGACTAATACTTAAGAAAATTCCGATATCCTATGTTTATTTCAAGGTAGAAGTAAATTTGTCCAAAGGGGGAAAAAAACACAAATGAACCAAATATTAAATAGAACTTTAAATTTTGCTTCATAGAAATCAATGCTAAAAGACAATAAAGTTCGCAAATAGAGGAAAAGTTGTAAATAGAAAGCCTGAAATTCAGTCAAATTTTTATTCAGTTATGAAGCAATCAATATTCTTACATATAAGAACTCACATGTTTATGGAAAAATACTCAAAGACATTACTTGACTGTAAACTTAATAAACTTTAAAATAATTAAATCATGATATAAATATTTAGACATAAGCTTTAAAACCAATAAAACTTTAATATCTCTATCTATGTCTATAACTATACCCATAATTGAAGCAAAACTCTAAAATAATTCTTAAAATATAATATAAAAATAGTAGTGTGGTTCTAAATTCTCACATTTTATTAATAAGCCAGCAGTTTTGTGGTATGTGTATGTGTGTGTGTGTGTGTGTGTGTGTGTACATCTGATTTGGGGATTGGAAATGTGGAAGTTGACAAATTAAAAGGATTAATAAATGTAATCAGGTGGTATTTTCTTGTTTTATATTCCATTTTCATCCCCCACAATTTGTGGCTAGTTTTCCATAAGTCCAAAATTTTGGGCCTCTAATTCTTTAAGTCATTGCCTGTCTTTTTTCTTTTTATTTATTTATTTATTTATTTTGTTTTGTTTATTTATTTATTTATTTATTTTTAGAGAGAGGGGAAAGGAGAAAGAGAGGGAGAGAACATCACTGTGTTGTTGCCTCTCACTCATGCCCCCAACTGGGGACCTGACATGCAACCTAGTCACGTGCCCTGACTGGGAATTGAACCAGCGACACTTGGCTCCCAGGCCGACCGACGCTCAATCCACTGAGCCACAGCAACCAGGGCTTCATTGTCTCTCAAATATCTGGTTTTCACATATACACATACAATACTAAACTACATAGATATTATAGAGAAAACTTCAATTTAAATGTTAAAACATTCAAAGAAGAATTAATACTTATCCATCTCAAACAATTGCAAAAAGTTCAAGAGAAGGGAAGATTTGCAAGATCATTTTATGAGCCCAGAATTATTATCCTAATTCCAAAACCAGATAAGGATACTGTTACACGGGCAATAAATGATGATAGAAGGAGACTTGACTTTGGGTGGTGCACACACAATACAATATACAGATGATGTATTATAGAATTGTACACCTGAAACCTATATACAATGTCATCCAAATAAATTCAATAAAATAAAAAAACATATCATTGTAAGTATAAAACAGTTAAGATTTTAGAAACAGTTTAATAAAATATGATGGAAATATAGCATCATCAGGTTTTTAAAGGCAATCAAATTTTTTGCAGATATACATTAAAGACAGAGAAAGGGACAGCAAAGACTTTTTAAACTAGTTTTACTTATGTTAAAAACAAAAGATTAAAGTTCCAGCCACAGTTTAGAGAATATAAAGTCTTTACTCTTCAATTGTCTTGATAGAGTGTAAAACATTAAATTTTAATGTTGAAAACATAATACTTGAAAGCTTAATATAATTCAGCATATATATAGATTTCAGATAATGAAAGACTAGGCAGATATCAAAAAGTGAAAAAAGGGTTTATTTGAGTACAAAGAAATACCAAGTTCCTAGCTGTCAAACACAAATGACATTAAAAGGGAAACAGCAGAATGAAAATATTTGTAATAGCGATGACAAAGTGTTGATTTTTGTGCTATGCACATATGCCAGGGAAACGGACTTTTAAAATGCAAAAATTAAAAAAGAAAATATGAAAAGTAAATGAACAGAAGGGGCATAGGTAAATATATCAAATGAATAATGCTAACAACCAAAGAAATGCAAAATTAAACCTTTTACTTATTTAGCAATACTCTAAAAATATATCACCCTCAATATTGACATGTATGTTTAACTATTGAGCCTATTTAAAACAGTAGTGAAGTTGCACATTATTGCAAATTGTGTTTTTTAAAGCACATTTATTAGCTTGCAACAGTGGTTATGATATAATCAATAAAATTTATATATGCAAATGATAAAATACCCCAAGTAAATAGCCAGATAATACAGAGAAATGATAAACACTAACCTTAAATATTAATAATGGTTATCACTGGGTTGAAGAACTTTAAATATCTTACTTGGCATTTCTGTTACTTACAAGATATTCTAGAATTCTTTTTCATCAGAAAGACTAAAAATATTTTTGCTATTACCTTATAAGTTTTCCATTGCCAACTATATCAATATAAGCTGCATTGTTTTTAAAGCACTTTAAATATTCTCCTCAAAGTATTGATAAATTATGTTTATCTACTTATTTATCTGTCATTATTTTTGTAATGCCCTTATCCAGCCTCTATCAAATGTAATCATATCCTTTATCTTTACCAATCACATCTTTGATTCAAGGGTCAAAATTTACTTTATTCAAACTGCACATGCCTGAATATCTTGGGTTCTTGGCATTTTGATTAATTCACTTAAAATACTTGAGATGTGAGTTTTCTATATAGGCTCTCTAAATATTTGATAGACATTTTTATAAACATTTTTCTAAATTAACATACACATATACTTTGAGTCTGAGATCATGACTGTGATCTGATCAAACAAATGCTTAATGATTTATATAGCTCATCTGCCTCCCAATAAATTAAGCAGTTTTCACACAATTTCTATAATCAAAACAGTAGGAAATGATTTAAAAAACTGGATACAAAACTGTAATTTTTATGAATCTATAAAAAGTAAATTCACTGAAGCTTCCTTTAATAAAGTAAATATTCAACTCCCTGATACACTGTCTTGAAATTATGTTTAAGTACAATCATTAAGTAATTTGCTTTGCAGTTTTTATATCTGAATCTTGATTTATTCTTAAATGATAATGATATAGTCCCCCTTCATGCTCTCAAACATTTGATCAATTATGCAATTTTACATAAAATCTTTGCATTTCATGACAGTATTATGTTTTCAGAAAAATGCAATATTTGGTCTCATATAAGATTTCGGCTTGAAACAAATAGTTTTTCATCTTTCTCTGCTTATTACTTAGAATTCATTTTCATAATATTACATAATAAAACAATAAAATTAATTTTAATACTAACTTTAATAATTTTCATATAGTAAGTATGTCACTGTTTTGTTTACATGCATTCTTTAATGATAATCTCACTAATTATGAAATGTAGGTATTATTATTATTTTTTTGTATTTATTTTTTTAATATGTTTTATTGATTATAATGTTACATTTGACCCAATTTTCCTTCCCTCTTCTCCCCTCCACCCGGTGGCCCCCCTCCCTCCAGTTGTCCTCCCCTTTTAGACCATGTCCATTGGTTGTGCATATAGTTCTTCTCAACCTCTCTCTGTCTATTCCATTCCCTCCTACCATGATCCTTAATTCCTATATCATCTCCCTCCCTCTCCCCCTTCCCCCTCCCTGCTGACCTCCCCCCAGTATGTTTCCCATACCTATAGTTCTTTTTCCACTCTCGTTGCCTGTTTAGTTTGCCTTTGCTTCAATTCCCTAGCTTCTGTTGCTGTTTCTTGTGATGCAGTTTTCATTTTAGTGTTCATAGGTTTGATCCTCCTTTTTCTAAACCAGTCCCTTTAACATCTCATATAACAGTGGTTTGGATCTAATGAACTCTTTCAGTCTTATTTTGTCCTGGAAACACTTTCTCTGCCCTTCTATTCTAAATGACAATTTCGCTGGATAGAGTATTCGTGGTTGTAGGTTTTGGATTTTCATTACTTTGAATATTTCTTGCCAGTCCCTTCTTGCCTGCAGGGTCTCCCTTGAGAAGTCAGCTGATAGTCTAATTGGGACCCCTTTGTACATGATTCTTTTCTTCTCTCTTGCTGCTTTTAAGATTCTCTCTTTATCTTTAACTTTTGACATTTTGATTATAATGTATCTTGGAGTGGTTCTCCCTGTGTCCAGTTTTTTTGGAATTCTCTGTGCTTCCTGGACCTGTAAGTCTATTTCCTTCCACAAGTTTGGGAAGTTCTGCTTTATTATATTTTCACTTAATTTTTCAATTTCTAGTTCACCCTCTGGCAAACCAATGATTCTTATGTTGGGCCTTTTATAGCTGTCCCAGAGGTTTCTGATCCTCTCATCCTTGCTTCCCGTTTTTTCTCTCTGCACTGGTTGACTGTTTGTTCCTTGTTTGTGTTCTGGTTTGTTGATTTGAACTCTGGATTTTATTTCCTCACCATCTGTCTCGTATGTGGTTTTGTTCCTTTCAGTATGAGTGTTTTTTGATTCTTTCTCATCTTTTTCCAAATCTTTTGTGAATTCTGTAAGCCACCTGATAACAATGGCCCTGAACTGAGCCTCTGACAGGTTTCTTATCTGTTCATCTGTCAGATTCTTCATCTGTTGCCTGGTGAGCTGTGCTACCGGGATTTCTATAGTTGTCTGCCTCATTTTGACAGATGCGTTTTGTTTTCCTGGGCCGGCTGTCGGGGGCAGTGCCTGTGTACTCGTCACAACCCAGCAACTGGCGGCGATCCACAACCTTTCTCGCCGCGCTGTGGCGCTTTGTCGTCACTGCCCAGCGACCAGTGGCGATCCGCAACCTATTTCAACCTGTTTCGCAGCCCTGTGGTGGTTTGTGTGGGGGCGGGGGTCCAAGATGGATTCACACAGTTATTCCGCTAGGAGACCGGGATCCGTCCTCCCGCCCCCCTGGGCCTCACTGTTCAAGGCGATGTGGTGGCTGCTTTCCCCAGCGTTGGGGTCGCGAGCCACTGGGGTTCGACTGCAGCCGGGATTGTCCTCCCTGCCGCTGGGATTGTTCTCCCTGCCACTGTCCCTGGTGTTACTGCAAACAGCACCACCCCCTTTCGCTCCCCTTACCTGCCCAAAGGGCACCGCTGGTTTATAACTTCATACGTTGGGCTTCCGTGTAGTTTTATTTTCTGGAATTTCTAGTTATCTTTTGTTTTGAAGTAGTTGTATTCCTCTCTAGTTGTAGAGGGAGGCCAAGCATGTCCGTCTAAGCCTCCATCTTGGCCGGAAGTCTGAAATGTAGGTATTATTAACTTAACTTTAAAAATTATTTATTCAAGCTCTGAGGGATTAATTAGTTTTTTGGAAATTTTCATTGCTACTTATTAGTAAGTTTGGCATATTTTGTTGTAAGATACAGGAGTTCACCAAACTCAGTCTCCTGGAATGTTTATGAGACTTATCATATTATTTAAAACATTTTAGCAGGTTCAGTGTAATGTTACGTGTATGTTGCTCATATAACATATCATGCAAATACTAAGTCAAGGATATTTAGAATTGAGACAGTACTTCAGTTTTCTGTATTTCAACCAAGGCTGAATGCTTTACTAATTAAATACACTAAATATTAACTATAGGTTGTTATTTTTAAGATTCACTGCCCCAGTGAATTGTGTGATAAACAATAGATATTAGACCTCACTTATGAAGAAAAAATTTTAAGATATAAAAATTGGCTAAATTAAAAAAATACAGCCTATTCATACATAATACAAATTTAAGAACCACATGAATTATGCACTCTTAATTTTAGGGGTGATATCATAAGCCAAATCCTATAGTTCCATATAGACCATGGCACATTTTTGTCTGATGCTAGGTAAAATTATGAAAATATCTTACTTCTGAAATCTGAGGGTTTCCCTTGAATGTATCTTGTATGCAAGGTAATCATTGGAACACCTAAAATAACAGAGTTGGAACTTCCTTAAAATTACATTTTTCTTAATCTTCTTTTGTGATTACTTGTTAATACATTTGTATTCATTATGTAAATATAAAATAAGTTGAACTGAAACTCAATTTTAATCTGTTAGTGAGGTTGTAGAAGGAGTAAATAACTTTGCTCACTTCAAAACTCTGTCTACTGTTATCTTCTCAGACGAATTTGACAGTTGAATGTGAAAATATTATCTTAGATCAATTCAAAACAAAAGACTCCTCTCTAGAAAACTTACTGGATGTCGGCAGCCATCCGTCTCGAGAGACGATAGTGTAGCTTCTTAAGAGTCTATCTGCATCGCCGAGAATGGCTGTGCAGTCCGACTCGGGAGTGACACGGTATCTGTCTCCTCCCTTGTTGAATCGACATCTTGTGATGACGCTGGAGTGTCCTCTCCAGTGAAGCTGAAGCTACAGAGCCTGGGCGGGGTGATATGGAGGGTCTGCTGTTGCCCATGCAGCAGACCCCCCCTCTCTTCGCAGCTGAAGTGTCCAAGGGAAAGACGGAGTCAATACAGCTTGGCTTCAGGTGCGCCGCAGGAGTTGCCGGTGATGACTACAACGTCAAACCGCCTTAGGGACTCCGGCTCCGGATTTTCTGTCGGGGTTTACTCCCCTAGCCTTTCCCCTGAAGAGGTATGCCGCAAGGCAGCGGAGGTTTTTTGGAGTCAGAGTTTTCCTTCTCTGATGTGCCCTGACTGGAAGATCGAACCAGCGACACTTAGCTCGCAGGCCGACGCTCAATCCACTGAGCCAAACCAGCCAGGGGGTTACTGGATGTGAAGCATGTACATCTAATGGAATTGAATCCCACAGTACTTCTAATGGAGACATTATTTTTGTTACTTACTAATAGTTTCTATGATTATCTTCACAATAGGAATCTCTTAATATGGACCAAATTCATTTCGGGATAAATCACCATTACTAAATACGTCAGGACATTTAACTCTGTTAATTCAAACAGCAGTGGAATGCAAGTCTGCTATCCTATGCACTTTTAAAGTGCACCTGTTAGCTTGAACAGAATTCAGGAGACATGACTTTATCTCGAAGATAAAGGAGACTACAAAGAAAGCATATTTGCTTTAGAGGAAAGGTACTGAAGAAATTTAGTGTTTCGGTGGGCTTTTTTATATGTCTCCTGGAATTCAACTTAAGAAAATACGTTGAAAACTGTCGGGCACTAGGCTGCAGGTTGTAAACAGAGTTAATATAGTTTTTGCCCACAGGCCAATAAAACTTTAGGTAAAGAGGTAATTATGGCAATTATACAGTGATAGAGGAACATTTTTATCTTTCCCTTAAGGATACCCAAGTACATTTGATCCACAGGTAAGTTTCTTATTTATTCAGCATATTGTTCTTCTATAATCCAAACAGTAAAATTAGAAGCTAAGTGAAATGAGGGGAACAGGAGAGGAATAAGGAGCAGTGATTTCTACCCACTTGAAGAGAGTATGTTCCTCAAAAGAAATACATTTCTGAGTTGCTTGCCTTTTCACATTTATTGTGGATGTTGTTCTGGTAGTAGCCACTACTGGACTATTTTCTTAGTAGTAGGTATGAGGGGTGACCCCCCCAAAAAACTGGAATTTACTTATAAAATGTGTGTATTTATTCTTACACGTTTAAACATCAGTCACTTTCAAAGTACCCTCCATTTGATACAATACATCTAGCAAGACATTTTTTTCCACTGCTGAAAACAGTTTTTGGACTCATTGATTTTGTTGCCTTTTAGAGCTTCTGCCATTTTTTGTTTCAACTCTTCCACATCAGCAAAACATTTCCCTTTGAGGCTTTTTTCATCCAGGGAAATAATAAAGGTCACTCGGGGTGAAACAAACAAACAGACAAAAAAGTTGGTTGGGGCAAGATCAGGTGAACAGGGAGGGTGGGGCATGGGGGTAAAGCCATTTTTAATAAAAAATTGCTAAACACTCAGTGCAGTGTGGGCCAGTGTGCTCCTAAATCACCCATCATGAAACAGGTAAACGTGTTGTCTTCAAAAATTCACTAAAGCCAAATGCAGCCTCCCACTACAATGCCAGCTGGTACACTGACACAGATGGGTTCATAGAACACTCACCTAGTTGAGGAAGCCTGTAGCACAAGGGGCCTGCCTTCCAGAAAATAATTCCAGTTTTGGGGGGCCCTCCCCACCTCATAAAATAAAGTCTACTTGAAGAGTAGTGATCTCTTACCAGAATGAACCTTTCTTTCTTCTTCCTTTCTTTTCTCCTTCCATCCTTCCTTCTTTCCTCCCTCCTTCTTTCTTTTTTTGCTTTCCTTTCTTTCCCTTTCCTTTCTTTGTTTCTTCCCTTCTTTCTCCCTTTCTTTCTTTCTCCCTTTCTCCCTTTCTTTCTTTCTTTCTTTCTTTCTTTCTTTCTTTCTTTTCTTTCTTTTTCTTTCCTTCCTTCCTTCCTTCTTTCCTTCCTTCACTTCCTTCCTTCCTTCCTTCCTTCCTTCCTTCCTTCCTTCCTTCCTTCCTTCTTTCCTTCCTTCTTTCCTTCTTTCTTTCTTTCTTTCTTTCTTTCTTTCTTTCTTTCTTTCTTTCTTCTTTCTTTCTTTCTTTCTTTTCTTTCTTTTTCTTTCCTTCCTTCCTTCCTTCTTTCCTTCCTTCACTTCCGTCCTTCCTTCCTTCCTTCCTTCCTTCCTTCCTTCCTTCCTTCTTTCCTTCCTTCTTTCCTTCTTTCTTTCTTTCTTTCTTTCTTTCTTTCTTTCTTTCTTTCATTTTTTGAAGTCTTCTAATTCACCAATAATTCACTGATATACAGACACATATTTATGCACACATGATCAACTACACAACTAATACATAATTACAATGATCCTTTCACAGTAAGTGAGCTGTGGTCTTTTTTTTTTATTTTTTTTTTATTTTGGTTTTTCAATTACAGTTGTCCCCTTTTCCCCTAATTTCTCTCCCCCACCCAACCCACCCCCTCTCCCGCAATCATATCCCTCCCCGTTGTCCATGTCCATGAGTCTTTTATATACGTTCTTTGACTAAACCCTTCCCTTACTTATCCCCCTTCTCTCCCTCTCCCCTCCCCCCTATTTACTGCTATTCTGCTCTTTGTTCTATTTAGTTCCTTTGTTTGTGTTGTTCTTTAGTTTCCTGTATTAGGTGATATCATATGGTATTTTTCTTTCTTTGCCTGGCTGATTTCACTAAGCATAATTCTCTCTAGTTCCATCCATGTTGTTGCAAATGGCAGGAGTTCCTTCTTTCTTTCTGCTGCATAGTATTCCATTGTGTAAATGTACCACAGTTTTTTGATCCACTCATCTACAGATGGGCACTTAGGTTGTTTCCAGCACTTAGCTATTATAAACAGTGCTGCAATGAACATAGGAGTGCATAAGTTCTTTTGAACTGGTGTTTCAAGATTCTTCGGGTATAATCCTAGTAGTGGAGTCGCTAGTTCAAAAGGCAGTTCCATTTTTAATCTTTTGAGGTAATTCCATACTGTTCTCCATAGTGGCTGCACCAGTCTGCATTCCCACCAACAGTGCAGTAGGGTTCCCGTTTCTCCACATCCTCACCAGCACTTGTTGTTTGTTGATTTGTTGATGATGGCCATTCTGACTGGTGTAAAATGGTATCTCATCGTGGTTTTTATTTGCATCTCCCTGATGGCTAATGATGTTGAGCATTTTTTCATGTGTCTATGGACCTTCTGTATGTCCTCTTCGGAGAAGTGTTTGTTCAGGTCCCTTGCCCATTTTTTAATTGGGTTGTTTGTTTTCTTGATGTTGAGTCGTATCAGCTCTTTATATATTTTGGAAATCAGTCCCCTGTCTGTGATGTCATTGGCAAATATGTTTTCCCATATGGTTGGTTTCCTTTTCATCTTGCTGATGTTTTCTTTTGCTGAGCAGAAACTCTTCAGTTTGATGTAATCCCATTTATTTATTTTTTCCTTTATTTCTCTTGCTTTAGGAGATGTTTCCGTGAAGAGATTGTTACGTGAGATATCTGATATTTTCTTGCCTATGTTTTCCTCTAGGACTTTTATGGTGTCACGACTTACATTTAAGTCTTTGATCCATCTTGAGTTTATTCTTGTGTGTGGTGTAAGTTGGTGGTCTAGTTTCATTTTTTTGCAGGTCCCTATCCAGTTCTCCCAGCACCATTTGTTAAAGAGACTCTTCTCACTCCATTTTATGTTCCTTCCTCCTTTATCAAAGATTAGTTGACCATAGAGGCCTGGGTTTATTTCTGGACTCTATTCTGTTCCACTGATCTATATGTCTGTTCTTATGCCAGTACCAGACTGTTTTGATCACAGTGGCTTTGTAGTATTGTTTGATATCTGGTGTTGTGATTCCTCCTGCTGTGTTCTTCTGTCTCAAGATTGCTTTTGCTATTCGGGGTCTTTTTTGGTTCCATATGAATTTATGGAGTATTTGTTCTAGGTCTGTGAAATATGTCATTGGTATTTTAATAGGGATCGCATTGAATCTGTAAATTGCTTTGGGTAGTATGGCCATTTTGATGATGTTGATTCTTCCCATCCAAGAACATGGTATTTGCTTCCATTTATTTGTTTCTTCCTTAATTTCTTTCTTCAATGTTATGTAATTTTCAGAATACAGGTCTTTTATCTCTTTGGTTAAGTTTACTCCTAGGTACTTTATTTTTCTTGTTGCTATAGTAAATGTTATTTTCTTTTTTGTCTCTGTCTCTGCTATTTTATTGTTGGTGTACAGAAATGCCTTAGATTTCTGTATATTTATTTTGTACCCTGCGATTTTGCCAAATTCACTTATTATATCTAGTAGTCTTTTAGTGGAGTTTATAGGATTTTCTAGGTATACTATCATGTCATCTGCATATAATGAAAGTTTTACTTCCTCTTTCCCAATTTGGATGCCTTTTATTTCTTTTTCTTGTCTGATTGCTGTGGCTAGGACTTCCAACACTATGTTGAAAAGGAGTGGAGAGAGTGGACAACCTTGTCTAGTTCCTGAGTTCAGGGGGAATGCTTTCAGTTTTTGTCCATTGAGTATGATGTTGGCCTCAGGCTTCTCATATATAGCCTTAATTATGTTAAGATATGCTCCCTTTATTCCCATTTTGTTGAGTGTTTTCATCATAAATGGGTGTTGTACTTTATCAAATGCTTTTTCTGCATCTATTGAAATGATCATGTGATTTTTGTCTTTCATTCTGTTTAGGTGATGTATTATATTTATTGATTTGCGAATATTAAACCATTCTTGCATCCCAGGAATGAAGCCCACTTGATCATGATGTATGATCTTTTTGATGTATTGCTGGATCCTGTTTGCCAATATTTTATTGAGGATTTTAGCATCGATGTTCATCAGTGATATTGGCCTGTAGTTTTCTTTCTTTGTTGTGTCTTGACCTGGTTTGGGGATTAGGATAATACTGGCGTCATAGAAAGAGTTTGGGATTTTCCCCTCTTCTTGGATTTTTTGGAACAGTTTGAGGAGGATAGGAGTTAGTTCTTCCCTGAATGTTTTGTAGAATTCGCCTGTGAAGCCATCCGGTCCAGGGCTTTTGTGTGCCGGGAGATTTTGGATTACTGTTTCAATTTCCTTCTTTGTTATTGGTCTGTTGAGACTTTCCACTTCTTCTTGATTCAGTTTTGGAAGGTTGTATGTTTCTAGAAATTTGTCCATTTCTTCTAGATTGTCAAATTTCTTGTCATACAGTTGTCTGAAGTAATTTCTAACTATCATTTGTATTTCTGAGGTATCAGTCGTGATTTCTCCTCTTTCATTTCTGATTTTGTTTATTTGTGTCTTCTCTCTTTTTTTCTTGATTAGACTGGCTAGAGGCTTGTCGATTTTGTTGATTTTTTCAAAGAACCAGCTCCTAGTTTTGTTGATCTTTTGGATTGTTTGTTTAGTCTCTATGTCATTTAGTTCTGCTCTGATCTTGATGATTTCATTCCTTCTTCTTGCCCTAGGCTTTGTTTGTTGTTGTTGTTCTAGTTCTTGTAGCATTGTGGTTAGGTTTTTTATTTGAGATTCTTCTAGCCTTTTCAGATATGCCTGTATTGCTATAAACTTCCCTCTCAGGACTGCTTTTGCTGTGTCCCACAGGTTTTGGGTTGTTGTGTGCTCATTATCATTAGTTTCTAGAAACTTCTTGATTTCTTCTTTGATGTCATTGTTAACCCATTCATTATTTAATAGCATGTTATTCAATCTACATGAGTTTGGGTGTCTTTGATTTTTTTTTCTGAGGTTGATTTCTAGTTTCAAGGCATTGTGATCTGAAAAGATGCTTGATATGATTTCAATTTTCTTGAATTTGTTGAGGCTTGTTTTGTGACCTATCATGTGGTCTATCTTTGAAAATGTCCCATGTGCACTTGAAAAGAATGTATATTTTGCTTCTTTGGGGTGAAAAGTTCTATATATGTCAGTTAGATCCATGTGGTTTAGTGTGTTGTTCAATGCCTGTATATCCTTGGTGTTTCTTTGCTTTGATGATCTGTCTATTGTTGATAATGGAGTGCTGAAGTCCCCTACTATGAGTGTGTTGTTGTTGATATCCTTTTTGTGGTCTTCTAGTATTTGCTTTATGTATTTGGGTGCTCCTATGTTGGGTGCATATATGTTTATCAAAGTCATATCTTCTTGATGGATTGTTCCTTTAAGTATTATGAAACATCCTTCTTTGTCTCTTTTTATTGTCCTTGCTTTGAAATCCATTTTGTCTGATATGAGAACTGCTACCCCGGCTTTTTTTTCCGGTCCGTTTGCTTGGAATATTTTTTTATATCCCTTTACTTTCAGTCTGTGTAAATCTTTTGTTTTCAGGTGTGTTTCTTGTAGACAGCAAATATGTGGATCCTGTTTTCTTATCCATTCCGTTACCCTATGTCTTTTAATTGGAGCATTTAATCCATTTACATTTAAGGTTATTATTGACGTGTATTTATTCATTTCCCTTTGTACCTCTGTTCCTCTCCTCTCTTGTTTTTTCCTTCTTTTTTCTTAGAACACTCCCTTTAGCATCTCTTGCAATGCTGGTTTGGTGGAGATGTATTCTTTCAGTCTTCCTTTGTCTGAGAAACTCCTTATTTCACCTTCTATTTTGAATGAGAGTCTTGCTGGGTAGAGTATTCTTGGTTGTAGGCCTTTGTTTTTCATTGCTTGAAATATTTTTGACCATTCCCTTCTGGCTTGTAATGTTTCTGTTGAGAAATCAGTTGATAGCCTTATTGGAGCTCCCTTGTATCTTATTTGCTGCTTTTCTCTTGCTGCTTTTAGGATTCTCTCTTTGTCTTGGAATGTTGCCATTTTAACTGTGATGTGCCTTGGAGTGGGTTTTTGGGGGTTCCTCTTGATTGGAACTCTCATTGCTTTTTGGACTTGCATAGCTTTTTCTCTCATCAGGTTCGGAAAATTTTCTGTCACTATTTCTCCTATCAGATTTTCAATTCCATGTTCCTTTACTTCTTCTTCTCGTATTCCGATGATCCTTAAATTATTTTTCCTAATGCTATCCTGTAATTCCCTTACATCTTGTTCATATTTTTTCAATCGTTTTTCATTTTGCTGTATTGTCTGGGAGTTTTTCTCTACATTATCTTCTAACTCACTAATCCGATCCTCTGCTTCATTTAGTCTGCTTTTGACTGATTCTACTGTGTTTTTCAGTTCAGAGATTGTATTCTTAAGTTCTTCCTGGTTCTTGTTAACAATTTCTATGTCTTTTTTTATGCTGGTGTAGTTCTCTGCAAGTTCCCTGTAATTTTCTTGGAGCTGTTGGTAACTTCCTTGAAGGTTGTCATAGTTGATTTTAAGGATGTCGAGTATATTGAGCTTCTTTACCACCATTGTTTTGAATTCCATGTCTGACATTTGGGCTATGTCTATTTCGTCTATCTCTCTTTCTGAGGATTCCTCTTTTCTTTTCATTGAGGGGTTATTTTTGCGTCTTACCATGTTGGATTCTTTTTTTATTTATTTATTTATTTATTTATTTATTTATTTATTTATTGGGGGGGTAGTCTGCTTTGACTTCCCTCCTTTGTGGTGTAATATTCTTTATCGAAGGTCTGGGAGTTTCAGTGGTGCAGTCTCTTTGATATCCTGAGCCTGATGGTCTTGAGTTACCCTTTATGTCGTTTGTTTATGCTGTTTGGTTCTATTTCAGATGTTCTTTTATAGGATCTTCCTTCTGGCTAGTTGGTTGAGAATCACTCTATCCACTTTGTCTTGAGTTCTTTTGTGGATATGCTGTTAAAGACATAAACACACAGCCCAGGCAGGAGACCCACACCCTCAAAAAGTATCCCCCAGTCTATCCTGCTATCGTTAGCCAACTAGCCCATATTAATATAAATGTAAAGAGATTTGAGCTTTTATACTATAAGAAGAATAGATAAGAGTTGTTTTTGGGGAGGAAAAATATAATTTTTGATAGAGGGGGTGATAGATTAGTAATATTTGAGACTGTGCAAGCCAGTTAGTAATATTTACATTGTATGTTAATAAAAATAGAAGAAAAGGATAAAAAAATACATAATATAGTAAGAAAGTGGGATTGTATTGTATTTGGGTTTATATAGTAATTATATTATATTATTTAGAGTTATAGGGGGGCTAAGCTAGACACACAAATGAATAAACAACGATTAAAGAGAAAGGATGAGAAGGAGAGGTTATATGCAACACGTTAGTGATAAAGTTTGTTATTATTGGAAGAGGTGAAGGAAAAACACTCCCCCAAAAAATCCCCAAGAAAATAGAAGAAAAGAAGAAAGAGAGAAAGAGAAGAAAATAAAAAATTTACCACAACCCCCCCAAAAAACCCCAAAAGGTAAGAAAGAAAGGAACAAATAAAGATAGAAAAGAAAGAATAAAGAAGAAAGAAAGAAAGAAAAAAGAGAGAGAAAAAAAATTGAAAAAAAAATATATATATACCCCCCAAAACCCCCCCAAAAAAACCCCAGGAAAAGAATAAAGAAAGAAGGAAAGAAAAGAAATGATTAAGAAGAAAGAAAGAACAAGGGAGAAAAAATTTGGGAGAAAAAATTTGGAAAAAAAAAATTTAAAAAAAGCGACGTTTTTACTCCGTTTTAGCCTTGGTGTGTTGCCTTCTTTTTCTGGGTCCACAGCTGGTCTAGTGTGGCAGGTCAGAGGTTCTTGTTTTTTGCAGGACTGGTGTGCACCCCCAGTTGCCGCTATGGTGCGCGCCCGCGGTTGCCGGCACGGCGCGCTCCCTTGCTGCCTGCTGGAGCCAGTTGAGGTGCCCTTGCGCTCGAGCCTTTGCGCGCGAGCCCCTGCGCGCTCGGGCGGCCCAAGAGTTTGCCCCGCGGTTGGAGTCCACTGCTGCCGGGCCGCGGCGGTTCCCCGTTCGCGCCGAGGTGTCCCTGCGCGCGACCCTGCCCGTGCGGGCAGCCGAGCGCTTTCCCCGGGATTGGCTCCTGCTGTCGCTGGGCTGCGGCAGTTCCGCGTTCGCGCCGAGGAATCCCTGCCCGCGTCCCTGCACTTGCGGGCGGCCCGAGAGCTTTCACCGGGATTGGCTCCTGCTGTTGCTGGGCTGTGGCAGTTCCGCGTTCGCGCCGAGGAATCCCTGCACGGGTCCCTGCACTCGTGGGCGTCCCGAGAGCTTTCCCCGGGATTGGCGCCCCCTGACCCCGGGCTGAGGTGATTTCGTGCTCGCGCGCCACCCCGTGCCCTCAGTCCCACTGAGCCGAGCACCAGGAGTTGGTCTCTGGCCTCTTAGGGCAGGGCCGGGGACACTTGTGCTCAGTGGAAGCGAGCGTCCGTGGGTCGCCTCCTCCCGCTGTTCTCATGCTGCAGCCGCCCGCCTTCCCTCACCCGTCTGGGTGGGCACAAACAGGGCCTGCGCTAGTGGTCTGCTTTCCGGCCTGGGGCCCTGCGCCCACGGGAGCTGTCTAGGGGTGTCTGTGCACAGTTCTCTGCCTGTTCAGTGGGCCCTCCCTGTGCCCGTAGGGGCACTGATCTTATGTCCGTTGGGGAGTGTCCGAGGGATGCCTGGACTCACGGCCCCACGCACCTGGGCCAGTGAGTGAGAGCACTTCCCTATGCGCGCCCCGCGACCCAAGGGTAGGGTTGGGGAGTGGATGAGCGCGCCTCTGCGCCTGGCCTCCTCCAGAACGGCCTACCACACCCAAACTTTCCTCCCCTCTCCACCGTCCACTAGAGAAAAATATAAAGGAGAATTATGTTCTCACTTGCCCGGCAGCACGCTGTCTCCTGTCCTTCAGCGCCAATGCCACTTGGTCGAGTCCCGTCTCTGCCAGCGGGCTGAGCTGTGGTCTTAACCCAATACCAGGCTTAGCTCATAGGATGGTTTAGATGGAATGTTACAAGGAAGGTTTCATTTTATAGAGCCTTTAGTAGGAACCCCCAGAAACTTTCTCAGATCATTCTAAAGATTTAATTATCCTACACTGGCTAAATAATTTTATACATAATCAGTTTCATGTTGGGTCAGAATATGTGAGATTTTATGGTATGAGTCTTATCCTTTTAACATAATACAAATTGACAAAAGTTATAAAATATGTACTATTTGCCAAACATTGTGAATGATTACAATTCTTTCTTACTTTAAGGAATGGTTCCCTTTAGACTTTTCTTGCTTTTGTGTATACCCTTTCAATGCAGTGCTACTATAGAAATTTTAGTGGAAAAGGTCAAATAATAATGCATGTTTTTATGATATATACACTTTTCTAAGATAAATGCTACTTATCTTTATTGAAAAATATATTAAATATTTAACAGTATCACCCTAAACAAAATATAGTATTCTTTAATGTTACGTATAGCCGTGCACCACTTAATAATGGGAATATGTTCTGAGAAATGTGTCATTAGGTTATTTTGTTATTGTGGGGACATCATAGAGCACACTTTCACAAATCTAGATGGTGTAGCCTACTACTGTAATTGTATGTGCTATATCTTTATATCATCGTTAGTGCAGTAGGTTTGTTTACACCAGCATCTCCACAAATATGAGTAACTGTAGTGCAAGCCCTTAAAACTGGCTTTTCTTTTCTGCACTGCAAATGCCTGATTTAAGCTTTGATTGCTCGGGCCTGCACGTCAAAGGTGGACATCTCAAATAAATACTTTGCCAGTCACATGACTAGATAGTCAGGTCACTTCCCCCCACGGAAGCTCCTTTATTTTAGAAATCTTGGTTGATTTCAAGAATTGACCTTTTGGGTTTCTTGGTTTTGTTTTTCTCTCTTTCTGTACTTTGAATTCTTATTCTTGTGTTCTAAATTCATCAATGAAGAGTGAACACATCCATCAACCCCAATAAAAGCAGAACCCTAGGTCCCAGCACAGGTGCACTTTTTCTACCCAGGGCCTCGCTGTGAGCCCCATTGTCTTGCCTTGTATGCCATACAGCTTTTGAGTAATGAACTCTACTTTTTCTCCAAAGTTTCCTAATGGTTATCACTGAAGGGTAATAATAATAAAAATGTGTCTTGTAATCATAATAAAAAACTCAAGAGTCAGTCCAGTGGTAATACTGGCTTTGAAAGGGGCAAACCCATGAGCCCAGGTGAGTTTCCTCAGGTATTTCTAGACCATAGCACTACTATTGATAGACTAAGAAGGCACAAACAGAAATACTTTGCACTATGACATGATAGGGCTACTACATCACTAGGCTACAGGACTTTTTAACTTCTCTATATTCTTATGGGACCACTGTCTTATATGAGGTCCATTGTTGACTGTAACATCATTATGTAGTCTATGACTGTATTCCATTCCTAATGTTAAAAATTCTCCAGATTCAAAGATCACAAACTGCTTGGCAAATAATCTTAGAAATCATACTTGAGGGTATATTCATTTTGCCCTGAATTCTAAGTTTTCTGAAAAACTTATAAATAGTAGCATAAGGAAAACATTTTTATATTAGTTGTTGATATTATAGGACAAGACAAAGGTTGAGTTCTAATAAATTAAGATAATACGGTGCTCCCAATTTTTCAGAAACTTACTGAATCCTTTACCAAGAGGGTAAATTTTATTTTGTTCCCACTAGAATACTTTATTTATTTATTTATAATATTAAAAATAGTACAGGCCATGGGAACTACATAGTCTAATAGGACTGAGTGGATTTAAATAAACATAATTTATCCCACCCACCCTCACTTCCAGACAAATTCTCCTGAGAAATTTACAGTTTGCTATTTCCATTTTTACTTCTTCTGATGATTACCAACATAATTTAAAATAGCACACTTGTTTCTATTTATTTCTTCAGTTCTCACTATGAGATATATAAAAAAATGAGGAATTTAGCACTTCTTCCTTCTTGGTTATTTGCTTTTATTTTTAATTTTTATTGTTTATATAACTTTAAAGAATATGCTTAAAACTCCATTGTTCATTTCAACAACTTTAGATAATATAAAAATAGGGTTTTAAACTACATAAATAATTACCCAAACTAGCACCTCTTGTGTGTTGGTTATTTAGCAGGGCCACAGAAATAAGCAGAGTGGAGGTGATGAGCAGGGATACCCTAAGTATCAAGATCTTTTTGCATTTAGCTCTAGCAGAAGAGCTCAAATCTTATTTTTTTAATTGTAAATAATTAAATTACTTTTAAAAGATGGAGTTAAACCAGGAGCCTTTACTATATTTCCCTGATCATGGGAAGTGGGATAGAATTGCAGAAAACCCTGAGGTTTGTAATTTTTTTCAAGATGTGAGTAGGGCCACAAATTTGGGAAAGTTACCGCATATTTAATTAGTTGAATCAGAAGTAATGTAGCTCAGCTGTAAACTAACTTTGGCTGATATAATCAGATTCCTTTGAGAAACAACTAGGAAGATCTGATCAACACTTAACTCCTACAAACATATGTACTTTAAAGAGCACTGGATTTTTTTCAATTTACAGGGAAATACAGGTATTACACAGAAAGTCAGCTGACTGTTGGGAAGGTGCAGGTGTATGTATGCATGTGTAGGAGATAGGTAGAGAAACAAGGAGAGAGTGAAATTGAGAGAAAGCAGGAGAGAAACAGGTAGTGGGGAAAATAGTTTAGCAAAGCGTAGTATTGTGTAAGAATGGTAGTCATCTGGACTTAACTGAGTAATTTTGATATTGATTTAATATTTCATGGTTCTAAATCCACATTTAAAGAAGTAAATAGAATATTGGTAAGTTATCCTTACCTGAAGCCCTTTATTTTTAGAAAGATAGAGATAGCATTTAGGCCACTAAGAGCCCATTGGATATTATGACTTCAACAGAGCTGCTAACATATATGCAAGCTCCAAATTGTTCTTCAATGATAATCTTTAATTATTCCAATTTCAGTAACTCATTCACATATTTTTATTAATATATATGTATAACAATAATAACACAGGGTTGGCAAACATAGGTTTATAGTTGTGAGTAAGCAAAACACAGTTTATTCTTGTATTATTATTTACTAATTTTTGTAATATTTATTTGTATTAAAGTTGTTGCTCTTCTGTTACAATGGCCCAGTTTAGTAGATGCAACAGAGACTGACAAATCCTAAAATATTTATTATTTGATCTGTCATAGAAAAATGTTTGCCAGTCTTGATAGCAGAACAGAATACTTCTGATCATCCAGTTAGGAAACACTGACTTACAGAAATGTATTGAAACTTTAAACTGAATCTTCTTGCAGACAATTATAAGTTAAAACTACATACCTGGATAATATGTAATTAATCTTAACTATGTGAAATTTGCAATAATGGGATTCTGATTTCTATTGAATTAAAGCATCCATTTTTAAAGCTTTTATTTTAATATTGTTAATTTATGTGAAACTTGAAAACATGAATTAGGAAGAAAAGAATATAGGTATTCTTACAAATCTTATTTAAAGTCAAAGGTAAAAAACAATATTTGATAGCTTTATATTTCTTTTAATAAAATTATCTAGAGAAAATTAAAAATGTATTGATATCTCTCTTGTTTTCCCTTTAAGATAAATTACTGATGTAAATTTCTATATATGTAACTATTATGTCTTTTTATTCTGACTTGGAGGACAACTTGCTTCCTCTTCAGGTTCAAAATTAACTTGCCTAAGGTGTTATATTACAAATAAAACATGAGTTCAATTACTGGCTCAGTTGTTATCTAGCTCTTCAAAGTATAATATCTGAATGTCAGTTTTACATGAGGTATTAGTAATAAAGCTGAACTAAATGCTCTGCATTATTTTTTTTCCAGGAAGAACTGAACCCCATCATTGTTACTCCACCAATACAAGCCATTGATCAGGACCGGGACATTCAGCCGCCATCAGATAGGCCAGGCATCCTCTTCTCCATCCTTGTTGGTTTGTATCTGCTAACATGTTACACTCCCAGTTATCACTCTGGAATCGGGGGTGGGGGGGATGTTATCTCAAAGCAGAGTAAACACCTTTAATAACAAAGACTTTTTTTCAGAAATTATTGTTATTTTTTAAGTATAACTAAATTTAAAGACATTTATTTTCTTTCTCAGAATTAGTTTCAATGAAATATGTAAAAAAAAAACAAATAGGAAAACTATTGGAGAAGCAAAAAAAAATTACAGTTTAATCTACATATCAATAGTTTCTTCAATATGACCTTATATAGAATTCTCTAAGAAAAAAATTGAAAAACTTACACTGTTTTCTCTGCTTATATTTTATTTTAGTGGCTACAGTTACACAATTCTTAAAATATATGAGTGAATTAAATAAGGGCATTTGCAGTCATATGGGAGAAAGAAAAAAAGATTATAATTAGCCCAAGGGCACATAAAACATTATAACCTTGGCTAATTTTTCCTTGAAAAATATCATAGAAGCTGTTTTAATCCATCCTTGTGCATATACTGCTAATTATACCAAAAGCAAAAATGATGAGAACTTGATTATGTTACTCAACCTGCTTTTTCCCCATTCAAATTGCTTTTGCTAAAATATGGATGTTGCTGCTTTGCAGGAATTTGAGTCTCTAGATTCAAACATGCATCTGAGACAGACTATATATCTCTTAATAAAGGAGTTGTTTTTGAAGTATGCTTGGAAATAACTATTCAATGGATTTCAATATTACCCTCACCTCTTTCTATTACCATGCATCTGACCTATGTTTATGCACACATACATAAGAAAGCGACCTGCAGACATTAGACAGGTTTCCAAATATGATACTATAATCTACTTAAAAATGCTGTCTGTAAAATAAACTCAAGTAATTCTGTTCCAAGCCTTTGGTCTCTGGAACTACAGTATACATATATCATATGCCAGTTACTAATATTAGACTATTAAATTTTTTTAAAAGCTCTTATGAACATAAGCATACACCTCTTTTAAGTCTCTGGGCACCTTGGCATAAAGAGAAATAGGCATTTTTCATTTAAGGTGTGAGAGTACATCAATTACTATGCTAGATGCTGTAGATATGAATATGAGAGTTAGATGTTCTAAGTTAATGTGTGTAAAATATATGGCTAAAAACATGTCAAAAGATAAATTAAAACACATAGTTTTAAGCACTATAAATAAAGTATGAGCTGCATATCATGTGATGAGAGTACTAAGGATTCCTAAGAGACTTACTTAGAAATTTAGGAAGAGTTGTTTTAGCAGAAATACTGGGAATTTCAAGTAGAAAATGTCAGACAAATTATCTAGATAGATAATACAGCATTTTAAAGTCCGAAGGATGAAATTTAAAGATAGTCTTGGGGAGGCATGGTACTCAGAGTGTGCTGGTATCCACTGACATTCCTAAGTATTTTTTTTAACTTTTAAAAATTAAATTTATTCTTTCTTTCAATAAATGAGCAACTAATCTATGGCACAAGACAGATTTCTCATTTTGTGGAGCTGGTTTTCTGGCAGCAGAGACAGGCAATAAATAATATAATACACAAATAAAAAATATACATATTATAAAAAATAGAAGGTGGTCAGGGCTATGGAAAAGAACAGAGCAGGAGGTTGAATGGAACAGGAAGTACAAAAAGGTGTTGCAAAATAACTTGCAGTATTATGCCTCATTAATAAGTTGAGATTTGAGCTAAATTGAAGGCATGAGAAAAGAGTTTCCAGGCAGATATTAAAGCTTGAACTTGCATGGTTTGTTTCAGAAACATTAAGGAGGTGAGTGGCACTGAAGAGCATTGAGTGAGGGGGAAATAAAAAGAGGGTGTGCGAAATAAGAGGGGATAGATAATATAGAGTTTTGTATACTATTGACCTACATTGTCATTTACTCTGAGTAAAATGAAAAATGAGTGCAGGGATTAAAGCAGAAAAGGGACATAATGATGTTAAGTTCCTCCAACCATTAACTTTAGGATGGTGGATAGTCCTAAAGAGTAGACATAACCTCTAACACTAAATTTGCTTTCACAGCTGTGTTAAGTGAAACATTTGCACTTCTAGAAGGCTGGGCATTATAGGGTTTGAGAACATAGCTTCTGGATTTTCACTATCCATGTTTATATCTTAACTTTAACACTTGCCAACCATGTGATTTTATTCAAATTACTACCCTCTCTGCCTCAGATTGCTCCTCTTTAAAATGGAGTTGATCAAAAACATTCTTTCTGTAAAGGGGTTTGGAGGATTTGATCTAATAGATATAAATATGTAACAGTATTTAGAAAACGTTAGTGCTCAAATAATGTTAGTAGGTGTTATTACCATTATGAAGAAAAATAAAGCATGCTTTCTGTCACACAAGACTGGTAAGAATAGAAGTGGGCACACACACACACACACACACACAGATTATGACTGCATTCTTTACTACATTCTGGCCTTTCAAACATTAAGTCGTCGGCGGCGGCAGCCGTCCGTCTCGAGAGACGATGGTGTAGCTTCTTAAGAGTCTATCTGCACCGCCGAGAATGGCTGTGCAGTCCGACTCGGGAGTGACATCGTATCTGTCTCCTCCCGTGTTGAATCGACATCTTGCGATGATGCTGAAGCTACAGAGCCTGGGCAGGGTGATATGGAGGGTCTGCTGTTGCCCATGCAGCAGACCCCCCCTCTCTTCGCAGCTGAAGTGTCCAAGGGAAAGACGGAGTCAATACAGCTTGGCTTCAGGTGCGCCGCAGGAGTTGCCGGTGTTGACGACAACGTCAAACCGCCTTAGGGACTCCGGCTCCGGATTTTCTGTCGGGGTTTACTCCCTTAGCCTTTCCCCTGAAGAGGTATGCCGCAAGGCAGCGGAGGTTTTTTGGAGTCAGAGTTTTCCTTCTCTGTCAAACATTAAGTAACCTTGCACATAGTCTATTAGGTGCATTTTCTTGTGTCTTTCTAGTTTCTAGAATTTTGATATTAACTTTAAATAAACTCCACCAGATTGGAAACTGTTTTTTTTTTTTTTTTTGATTTTTGGGTTATTTTCCTCTTTGACCAGGAACTTATTACTAGTGAATAAAATGAAGTATTGTGGATTATTTTTTATTATCCCTTATGCATGAAAGAAGTTGTATTTTATGGCACAAATTATTGAGAGATGTTTTTTTAACTGTACAGGTCATATTTACTGAATGTCTATCATCCATATTTTATGGCTTCCTGTGAAAATTCTTTCAAAGAACTATTAATTTCCAAATACTTCGAACTTCTTAATTTTTCCCATATAAGGGTCATATAGTACAGAATTGTAAGCCACAAAAGTTGGAACTGATAAAAATAGATTTCCCTAAAATGGGAGCATAGACGATTCAAAGATGAATATGTTATTGACAGTAATGAGATGGGTAGGGTATATATCTGTAAAGGTAAATTTTGAAATGCTTTTACAAAGAGCCTCCAAAACACAGTGACATAAATCAAATACAGTAAAAAATTATTTCTTTCTCATGTAATCACCCAAAAGTTTGTGGGCCTGGGTTTGTGGGAAGGATTTCCTTAATACTTGGTTTGCTGTCACTCCAATCATTAACATATGGCTGTCAGTGAAAAACCATGATAAAGTCTGGGCAAGTAACTATGGAAATGAAACAAAAATTGCCAAAACATAAAAACAATATAAGTTGGAAAACTATAAGGGGAGCTGTAGAAACAGTGGGTAGTCTTTTAGTGGTCTGTTGCTATACAATAAACCAGTCCAAGAATTAGTGACCTAAAATGGCAAAGATTTATTATTTGTCATGTTTCTGTAGGTTGATTAGGATCAGCTGATCAGTTCTGCCTTATTTACATGCAGTTGAGTTTACTCTAATGTTTGTATTCAGCTGGGAACTAAACAGAGAGACATCCAAAGTGGTTACTCGCGCCTTCTCTCCATTTGGCTTCCCCTGACTCAATAGTCTTCTCCACGGCATTGGTTGTTGCCTTCTAAGAGAATAAAAGTGAAACATACCGGCCTTCTTAACGCTTTGTCTTGGGACTGGAATGAAATCATTTCCACTACCATCTACTGGTCAAAGCAAGCACAAATCTAGCTCATATTCAAAGAGAGGGAAAACAGATTTTTCCTTGGTGGGAAGCAAAAAATCTGTTGCCATTTCTGATCTACTTCAAGTTATTAGTTTTGATCCCTTATCCCAAGAGTTAAAAATACATTTGAGTAAACCCTCCAATATTTAAAAATTATATATGTATACTATACTATTATGTGTTAATATTTTAATGCTCAGCAACTGCATAGAGCACTTATTATTTATTATATTAGATATAAATCCACATTTCAAATAATTTTATTTATTGTTTAAAAATTGTCAGTGTGGCTTTATTTAAGGACTGCTTGAATTTTCATGATTTGGTCTAATAACATGACAGATTAAGCTCTTGTACTAAGAGAATGGAAAATGAGTGTCCTGCCCTTTCTTAGTGTTCACTTTTGCATGCATCATTAGTGTTATCTTTAATCTCAGGTTCATTTGAAGAAATATTTTCCAGCAAGTTACTCACTTTTGTGAGTATTAGTTTTGTGGAAAGTGAATACTACAAAATCCAGGTCACTTTAACTTGCCAAATGTAAACCAAAACCCACTGCAACATGCTGAAAGCAAACAGGGGATAGAGCAGCTATCACCCCTTCCACATGGTATAATTGCCTCACTTCCCTCAAGACTTCTCGTCTGTGTTTCTACAAATGCACCACAAACAGCAAGTGTCACTGAATATTAATTATTTTAGCCAATTTTTGTAGTATTTTTAAATAAAATTAAAGTTTTAGTAAAAGTGATAACTATAAATGGCTCAAAAACAGTGATCTTAATCTGTGCATCTTAATGTATATAAGTTACACCACTAAATAAAAAATAGAAATGTGATTTTTTTACCTCTTAATTCCACTTTGGGGATGACCACAGTAAACAATAGGTAAAATTTTGTTTAGAACAATGAGAGATTAAAGTGGAATTTTAGAAATGTATTTCAGTGATTATAAGTGAATGGAATATCAGAAGATTAGGAAGCTATAACAGTGGTACAAATAAGAAAGGACAAGATTCCGGCTAAGGAGAAGGTTGGACTATACAAAAGAAACACATTGGAGCAAATGACAATGACATAGGCAAGGAAGAATCATGTGGACAGTATACAGAGAAATGTAAGAAGGAATATAGTGATCTGAACCTGTCTAGTCAGAAAAATGGTTGTACTGTTAGCAAAAATTCAGTTCATAATTTTCGTACCTTTTTTGGGGGTCTAAATTACAGCTATGAACATATTCCCTAAATGGGTGATTCTCAAATTTTAGATTTGAGATTTTTCAAAATAAACATTCCTGACCTTCCTTTTCAGAGATTCTGATTCAGAAGGTCGGGAATAGGACCTAGGTCTTTTGGATGCATGAAGACCATGAATTACACTCCGAAGTACTGTCATAAAAATACATGAAAAAACAACCCTGTCAAATCTTTGTAGAATTTACTTAGGTTGAGAATTGGCTACTTGTATAGTAATTTAGTTTTCTTAAAAGACAAGTAAAAGATAATTTGAGATTTTTTTTTGAGAGATTATAGAATTGTTGGCAATATTTTGGGAAAGAAAATGCAGTTTACGATTCTTCAGAAATAGCTTAAAAATAAGTTTGCAAAGGGAATGAATTTAGACCTAAGGTGGTATGGAAAATGGGGAATTGAGAGAAAGGGAGTGTATTTCTCTCTAGCTGCCTTAAGATTCTTTTTTTTGTCTCCTGAATTTAGTTATAATGTGTCTTGGTATGTGTCTGTTTGAAGTCATCTGACATGGATTTCATTGAGCTTCTTGGATATTTATAGTTATGTCTTTCATCAAATTTGGTAACATTTCAGTCATTATTTCTTCAAATATTCTCTTTCCCTTTTTCTCTCTGTGTTCTCCTCCTGGAAGTCCAACAAGGTATATGTTGGCATTTCAAAAGTCTTTTGGGCAATGTTCACTTTTGTACAGTCTTTCTTCATTCCTTTTGTTGCTCAGACTCAGTAATCATCATTGCCATGTCTTTGAGTTAATTGAGTCTTTTTTTGACCTCTTCAGATCTGTCTTTGAGTCTATCAAGTGCATTTATATTTCAATTATTATACTTTTTAGCTCCAGAATTTCTTTATACTTTCTTTTTAAGTTTCTGTCTATTCATATTTCCATTTTGTTAATACTGTGTTTCTTGACTTTCTCTACATTTCCTTTAGTTCTTCGAACACCTCAAAAATCATTGTTTTAAAATCTTTCCTAAGTAGGTCATTTGGCAGGTGTTTTTCAGGAGCAGTTTCTGTGGATGAATTCATTTGACCCTTGAATGGACCATACTTTCCTGTTTGTTTGTTTGTGTTTTTGAAAACTGAAGTTTTGAAACTAAGAATGTGGTAAAGCTAAAACAGATTTTCCAACTTCCTCAGGTTATGCTGTTTAATGTTATTTTTTGTGCATTTATTTTTTTATTGTAAACAAAGTTTACAGATGTCAACTTAAGGTCTTTTCAAGCATCTTTTGAACATGTGTCTTTCTCTAGTTATGCACGGTGACTTTCTTATCCACCTCTCCCCTATAAAATGTTGCTTTTGAATATCCTAGCCTTTAACGTCTAGCTTCCAAAAGGGAAAAACAATGAGAAAAATAAAGATGGAATTCACTTTAGCTTAGCAGGAGGAGCTTATAACATGAAAGGTGTGACAACAATGGTTGCCTGCACCTCTGTGAACAGAAGCAGCAAACACTCAACAGAGTGTATGTAGTCCTCTGCTTTTTGGAGCACAGAGTCCTTTTTGTCAGGGCCTGGCTCCCACAAACAGGGTGCAAGCAGCTCCAAGAACATGTATACAGCTTCCTTCAAAGAGGCTGAGTGGTGGGGTGTGAGTAACTGCTACTGTGCTCAGAACTGTAATTGACAGAAAATCTTCACAATTTACTGTTCAACACTTCCCCAGGAAGGTTTCAAGACTTCAATAGACCAGAGTTCCAAGATAGTTACATCAGGAAGATTCTACCAATGTAATCGTTGCCTCAGTGAATAGATGGATTCCTGGTCTTTCCTGCACTGCTACTTTTCCAAAATCCCTCAATTCAATACCAATGTGATTTTGATAGATTATGGGGAATTCTCCATCAGAAGTTTTGTAACATTCCTTTACCAACACCAGCAATGTGTGGAAGTGCATGTTTTCTCAGACTCACAAATAGACTATGACTTCAGTATGGACCATTGCTAATCTAACATTAAGGAATGAACATTTAATGTAGTTTTAGTTTGAATTTTTTATTCTTACATACAAATGTGAACACCTTGGTTTATGGTCAAGATTCATTTGCATTTCTCTTTCTGTGAACTCTCTGTTCATCCTCTAGCCCAAACCCGTTTTAAATGTATTGTTCATGCTTTTCTTTACTAATTTTTTTCTAATTTGTAAATCTGTATACGTTAGGGATAGGAACTTTTGTCTCAGATGTCATCGTCATCGTCATCGGCAGCCGTCCGTCTCGAGAGACGATGGCGTAGCTTCTTGAGAGTCTATCTGCACCGCCGAGAATGGCTGTGCAGTCCGACTCGGGAGTGACAATCCCTGCCACACTTGTTACAGGTGAAGGCAGATGGCCGTTGTTGCTGCTGTTGACGCTGCTTCCGCCTCGATCTTTTCTGGACCGCCTCCTCGTTGCGCGCAGCCTCTGCACGTGACGTACCTTGCCTGACCGCGAGCCTCCAGGCTAGGCGGTCGTCTGCTTGAACTTCCCATGTGTTGAGATTGATGGAGCATTGTGTCATGTCCTTTTTGCAGATGTCTTTGAACCGCAGTTTTGGGCGCCCTGTCATCCTCTTGCCTTCTGCTAGCTTGCCGTAGAGGAGGTCTTTGGGAATACGGCCTGCATCCATTCTTTTGACATGGCCGAGCCACCTGAGGCGTCTCTCACTAAGAACTGCATGCAAACTGCTCATATTGGCTCGCTTCAGCACCTCGGTGTTGGGAACCTTATCCTGCCAGGCGACATGCAGGACGCGTCGCAGGCACCTCATGTGGAAGCTGTTGAGTTTCCTTTCGTGCCTTGCGTAGGTGGTCCACGTCTCGCTGCCATAGAGGAGAGTGCTGAGTACGCAGGCTTGGTAGATGCGCAGTCTGGTTTTCTCAGTGAGGCTGGAATTGTTCCACGCTGGCCGGTTCAGTCTGGCCATAACTGTGGCTGCCCTGGCGATTCTCCGGTTGACCTCCAAGTCGACTGACAGAGAGCTCGAGATGGTGGACCCGAGGTAAGTGAAGTCGTTGACAACCTCCAGGGTGTATCCGTCGATGGTGATGCATGGGGGAGTCCCCGTGCCTTGAGCCATAACATTCGTCTTCGTCAGGCTGATAGCTAGTCCAAACTCCTTGCATGCGTGGGAAAGGCAAGTGACTAGCTGCTGGAGTCCCTCTTCGGAGTGTGATGTCAAAGCTGCGTCGTCGGCAAAGAGCATCTCACGGATGAGCACCTCTTTGACTTTGGTCTTGGCTCGTAGACGGGCCAGGTTGTAGAGCTTGCCATCGGATCTGGTGTGAATGAAGACACCCTCGCTGCAGTCCTTAAAGGCGTATTGGAGGAGCATGGAGAAGAAGATTCCGAACAGCGTAGGCGCGAGGACGCAGCCCTGCTTTACTCCGCTGCTGACTGGGAAGGCCTCAGAGGTTGCGCCGTTGTAGGACACCGTGCTGTGCATGTTGTCGTGAAAGGACATGACCACAGCAAGCAGATGTGGTGGACAGCCAATCTTCCGTAGCAAGCTGAAGAGTCCGCTTCGACTGACCAGATCAAACGCCTTCGTGAGGTCGATAAAGGCGAGGTAGAGTGGTTTATGCTGCTCGTGACACTTCTCCTGCAGCTGGCGTAGGGAGAAGATCATGTCCACTGTTGATCGGCCAGCTCTGAAGCCGCACTGGGACTCTGGGTAGACGCGGGAAGCAAGGGTCTGCAGGCGGGCAAGAGCGACCCGGGCGAATACTTTGCCGACGACGCTGAGGAGAGAGATGCCCCGGTAGTTGTTGCAGTCGCTGCGGTCTCCTTTGTTCTTGTACATGGTGATAATGTTGGCGTCTCTCATATCCTGGGGGATGTAACCCTCCTTCCAGCAGAGACAGAGTAGATGGTGGAGCGGCTGTAGCAGGACTGGTTTCCCACTCTTTAGGATTTCTGGAGGGATTCCGTCGCTTCCTGGTGCTTTCCCACAAGTGAGGCGGTCGATGGCTTTGCCGAGCTCTGCCGCAGTAGGTGGGGTGTCTAGCTCCTCCATAACTGGTAGGTCTGGGATGGTGTTAAGAGCAGTGTCTGTTACGGTGTTCTTCGTTGCATACAGCTCGAGGTAGTGCTCAGTCCACCGCCGCATTTGCTGTTCCTGGTCAGTGATGACCTCACCTGTCTTGGACTTAAGGGGGGCGATCTTGGAGGGGATTGGGCCTGTTGCCTTCTTGATACCCTCATACATTCCTCGTGCGTTGCCTATATCGGCGGCTTCCTGAATGCTTCTGCACAGGTTTAGCCAATAGGTGTTGGCACAGTGGCGGGCGGTCTTCTGGACTTTGTTCCTGGCAGCCCGTAGAGCTTGAAGTGTACTGGGAGTGGGCGTGACCTTGTAAGCCAGTAGGGCCTTCCTCTTAGCCTCGATCGCGGGTTCCATTTCTTCCCAGTGAGCCTCGTACCAGTCAGCGTTCTTCCGCTCTTTCTTCCCGTAAGCAATAATGGCGGAGTTGTATATGGCGTCGCGGAGACGTGACCAATTGGATTCGATAATGTCGTCTGCCGCCATTCCCTCGCCGAGTGCATCTTCCATCTTGTTGATGAATTGCTGGGTCTTAACTGGGTTGCTGGCACAACTGGTGTTGATGCATGGGCGACCCTTCATCTTGGAGTGGTGCAACCTCTTCGGCATTATGCGCACCTTGCTTACCACGAGGGCATGGTCCGTGTCGCAGTCTGCACTGTGGTAGCTGCGAGTGAGGAGGGTGCTGCCAATATCTGTTCTTCTGGTGATGACGAGGTCAAGCTGGTGCCAATGGCAGGAGCGGGGGTGCCTCCATGACACCTGGTGGATCTCTTTGCACTTGAAGAATGTGTTTGTCACGCACAGGCCGTGGTGACACGAAAGCTCAAGCAGTCGCTGACCATTCTCATTGATCTTTCCTCTCCCAAAGTTTCCAAGGCAGGTGGGCCAGGCCATGTGGTCGGCTCCTACTCTTGCGTTGCGGCATACCTCTTCAGGGGAAAGGCTAAGGGAGTAAACCCCGACAAAAAATCCGGAGCCGGAGTCCCTAAGGCGGTTTGACATTGTAGTCAACACTGGCAACTCCTGCGGCGCACCTGAAGCCAAGCTGTATTGACTTTGTCTTTCCCTTGGACCCTTCAGCTGCGAAGAGAGGGGGGGTCTGCTGCATGGGCAACAGCAGACCCTCCATATCACCCTGCCCAGGCTCTGTAGCTCTGTAGCTTCTGTAGCTTCTCAGATGTAAGCTGCAACTATTTCTCCTTGTTTTTCACCTGTGCTTTAACTTTGTTTATTGTGTCATACCATGTGATTTTGTAATGCCATCAAGTTTGTCTCCCTTTTCACTTACTGCTTTTTGATTTTAAGCTATAGTTAGAAAAGATATATGTACTCTTACAGGAGAACATATTTCACCCATATTTTATCTATTACTAGAAGTTATATTGTTATTTATTGTACATAAATATCTTCTCCATTTGGAGTTTGGTATATTGTATGAAGAATGGATGCAATTTTATCATTAACTGTTTGTCTCTCCTGTTAGGTAAATGCTCATTCACAAATCCTTAATTTTCCCTAAGGTTTTGAGTTGATTCTACTATTATATGCCAATTTCTCATGTACAATTTTGATTAATTTTGAATATTCAAGTATTTAGGTCTATTTCATTACTATAATATTTTTTTCTGGAGTTTTTTGTTGTTGTTGTTGTTGTTGTTTAGTTGTTGTTTCCTCACATAATAGCCAGGAGAATTTCTTTTCTTATCTCAAAGTTAAAGCAAATGAACAGTTAACTCATTTTGGGCATGTTTGGATTCTGGAGAACTGTATATGAATGCAAGTGCTATGTTACATTGTCTCTTTGACCTTGAACAAGTTATTTAATATTTCAAAGCTTCCAAATCCTCCTCTGTATCTGGAAATAATTTACAGTTTTTTTAAATTTTATATTTATTGATCTGAAAGAGAGAGAAATATCGATCTTTTGTTCCACTTAGGTATGCATTAATTAGTTGATTCTTACATGTGTCCTGATTGGATATTGAACCCAGAAACTTGGCAAATTGAGAGGATGCTCTAACCAATTGAGCTACCTGGTCATAGCCACAGAATTATTGATAATTACTTACATAAAACATATAGCACAGATTAGACTTCAATAATCAGAAACAATGTTACTTTATTCATGTGCTTATTATTTGACCAAATACATAGACTCCACATTTATATGATTTGATGTTAACATTTTCTTCACATTGGGAAAAGTACAGTAATAATGTTGCAGTATACAAAAGTAGGTGATACAATTGAAGGAAATATCTGCAAAAAGAAATATTTCAACTCACTGAAATGTTTACATTAAAGAAATATTATCTCTAAACACTAAGAATATCATGAAAATATTGTATATAGTATTTAAAGTATTTTTATTTAAGATAATTGATGTTGTTAGTTTGATACTTATCTGAAGAAAAAAATATTTGCCCAGCTGAAACAGAATAAGCTCATTTTAATTTCCAGGCATCTTGATATTTGGTACAAATTACCAGTCATTGTTTATTTCAAGATATGCTGAAAGATCATGCAGGCTATAATTAAGATTTATGCACTATTAATATACAATTTTAGAACTCAAAATTTGTTCTCTCTACACTTAATATCTCTTTTTATGTGATGAAGTGTCAAAAAATTAAAGAGCTCTCTTAATAAAAGATATTTAGAAAATCATCCAAACAACATTTTCATCCTCTTACTTACAAACTAATTAATTATATACTACAATCACATCTTATTTCCCTAGACTGCATAATTTTGAAATTTAATTTACTAATGAAATTGAGATTTTGTTCCTCAGTTAATGAAGGGAAATAGATAGAGCAGATACACATATTACTTGCTGTTCTCAATTATGTGCTGAAATCTCAATGTCTTTCAGGGACTCCTGAGGATTACCCACGGTTTTTCCATATGCATCCTAGAACTGCAGAACTTAGTCTCCTGGAGACAGTAAACAGAGACTTTCACCAGAAATTTGACTTGGTTATTAAGGTAAATTAAACTAATTTCTTATTTTGTGTGTGTGTTTATAAGGTGCTAATCAAAGAAAGCTGTAGGGGCTACTGTAGGCACTTCAATGTTATACAGTTAAAATTAGCTTGGACATCAATTAGCCAATTTTTTTATTTAAGAAGTAAAGTGTAGTAGTTTTAACACATTATTGCTTTTATTTTAAATAACTTTATTTTACAGTGTGAGTCAAATACTAAAAATTGTCTTATGTAATAAATGCCTTGGTCAAATGTATATAATTTAACATTCTACACTTTATTATATTTTCTAACATTTAATGTTTTACTAAAAATAATTAATTTTATTCATAAAAACTTAATCAAGGGATATATTTAAATTGTGCATAGATTTATATTTTATTTTAGCAATATATTATTTTATATGTCTCTAACATAAAAAGAAAATTTCTCACTTGTCTAGAAATTATCTTAATATATGTCTCACTTCTTAGCATTTTGATAGATGATCCTAGACTGGAAATATTTTTAAAGCTTAGGGAATCCATTTTATGTTATAATTTTGGTATTATAATATCTCATTTTTTAATAATAAAATCATTTAAAAGTTACTGTGGAAACTCAGATGATCTGTCAATTAAGAAGGTAATATTTGAGCTGGCTAGTGAAAAAGGATTAGAAATTTCCCAAGTAGAAATGGAGGTTGGAAGGAAGGCATTCTAAGTAACAGAACACACATAAAAAAATGAAACAGTAAGTCTACTATGCATTATGTAACTTTTTCAAATTTGAACATATAAAAATAAAGCTATAGAACTGCAACCTTAATAAATTTTTAAAATATAAAATTGGTAAAAGAAAAGAAAGTAAGGTAAAGAAGCTTACTGAGTATGTACATCATATATGGTGTTTCATGTACCTTTTTTGGTGAATTATAGCTATAACCTTAGTAGTATGCTAATTAGTATAAATTTGGAAACTAAAGCTCAGAGATAGTAAATGATTGGTTCAGAGTTACATTACTAATAAGCAGCAGAATCAAAATTCAAATTAAGGGTTATCTAGGCTTTTTACCTCACTAAGGTGCAGTTGCTTAGAAATGGTTGTCTGAAGGAACTATCAGTGAAACTACAGACAATAATGTATAGACACACATTTAATTTCATACCTAATTAGGGCATATTTTGTTAGGACCCAATTATATCATTATACATACCAGATCCTGTGTTTATTTAGTGGTCCTTTGTCTTTAAAGATTTTAATCTAGAAGGAAAAAGAGTCATATTTGCCAATAAGTCAAATATAACAAACACAGCAACTGCTAACAGGAAGACAGACAACTGCTGATGAAGCACAGAATAGGGACGTTTAAATTAATCTGAGGACTCCCGGAAGATTTCCTGGAGATTACCCCAAGCTAAATATTGCTGTATTGGAAGGGTTTTTCCAATGAATAAAAGTAGAAAATATGTTTGAACATCAGGAATAGCAGAAGTAAAACCTTGGGGGCACGATGTAGCAGGCTGCCAGCAGTTAACAGGGAAACGCACTATAGAGCTGGGCCACAGCAGAGCCTTCTGTGCCACTGCGATTTCCTTGGTTTAATTCAGTAGAGTTTGGGGAGTCATTTAACAAAGAGGGACTCCTTTTATCATTTGTATATAATGGTCATGCATGAGATTCATCCTCTTACATTAACTACGTTTTCTACCAATGGATGGTATAAAACTCAAAAATGTGTCTCCGTTGTCTGTTGTTATCCACCAGGAGCCCTGTGGTTCTGCTCTCTGGGGGAACTGAGAAACTTGGCAAAGCACTGTTTCCAAATTACCTCATATGAACCTGAAATCAATAATTTTTCTCCATTATCACTGTCAGTTGTCCTAGTTTACCCAGTTACAGTAAAACTCAGTCCATCAATTATTGAAACAAACCTAATTTAGAATAAAATCATGTTTTTAAAATTTTTATTAATACTTTATATTTTAATGGAAATTATTAGTTAAAATTACTGTGTTTTGTGTGCATTCAAGAGGATCATAAACAAAGGCACCAATCTGTAAGAATAATAATATGCCTCCTGCTTGAAAAATAGCTGAATATTGTGGCTTTGCATAGGGGTCTATTGAATTACTGCAATCTGGGAGTTCACTTCTGTAGTAAGGCTTTCACTTTCTTCCCTTTTCCTTATTTTAATAATGATTCACTTTTCAGTGGCTATAAAAGTTTTTATTGGATTTGATCCCAATTTTTGTATTGGAAGCCAAGGTATAATAAAATAAAATAAAGTATCATTTCCTAGACTTTGAAGAAGAATTCTGCTTTAAAAAGCTGTATGTTCATTTAACCGCCAGTGAGCATGATGAATTAGAGATTTAGCATCTTCATTTTATCTCTTTCTGCCAGTGATTTATTTAGTATTCTGACAAAGTGTAAAGATGAAGCAAGAAGGACAAAATGGAGTAGTTCCCACTTTAGAACATTAAAAGATTAACATGTCAGTTAAAAAAAGGAAAAAAAATGTTTCAGATCAAATAATTATTCTAAATTTTGAATAATAGTAATCACTTAATCATACTTTAAAATGAAGTACATATTTTAATTAAAAATATTACATTTGGTTTGCCCAGTACAGTTTGTATTTATGCTTTTTGTCATTATATAATTATTCATAATACCTCCTTCACTCTCAAAAATGCCCCAGTTTGGATAAAATGTTATGTGATCACCAGAGTTACAAAGAAAAGAAGAAAAAAAATTATAATATAGAAATAGGAAAATCACATTTTAGATTCTAGATAATAATGAATTCATTCATGAATGGAGTGTTGATAACACAGCCCAGAAATTTTACCCTCATTATTATAAATGTACCATTTCTAAAAAAAATTTTAGTTGTATTTTACTACTTTAGGCATCTAATAGAAAAATTAAATGGATAAATTAGTAACAATCTACTGTCAGTTGCTCAAACATAATTGTGTTTTTTTTTATCTAAATTTGATAAACAACTAATAACAAGGGTCACAATGATATCACAAACATCATTGTATCACGGTCTCTCAGATTTGTGTTGTTACTCATTGACCTACCCATACAGTCTATCAGGCTAACCTTAAGCTTCCTGTCCTTCCACATTGTGGGCATGCTAATTATAATCTCTCAACAGCCACCTGGCACACTTTCTATTCCAGCCATATTAGACCACTTGCAGTGTGCTAAACTCGTCGTGCTTTTTCTAGGCTCCAAGCATTTACAGATGCTGTCCCTCTTTCTGAATCATTTCTCCCTCTATCAACACTAATTCACGTTGATGCTTCACTGATGCTGTAGATGCTAAGACAGCACTTCCTCGGGAAAGGCATAGCCATTGGTTAGGAGCCCCTCCTTGCATTCCGCATGTCCCTATTGTCGCTCTGATCACTCCGTATTGGATTTGCCTGTTAATTTTCTCCTGACGTTTATAGGAGGGCATATTGTAATATATTTCTTCACATTGTGGCCCATGCCTCTGTACTTCTGCATGCACAGTGCATAGAAAGCACTCAAATATTTGCACCAGTTCTCTTTTAAGGCTGCTGGAATTGAGTACTTACATCTTCACTGTATTTAAATACACGTTACAGCACAGTTTAAGGCCATTTATAATGTAACTTCTTTTCTGCTAAATAAAAGATACATTTTTGATACACAAAAATGAGCCCCAGAATTGAAACATGAGCTTAAACATTAGTGCTGATGTGCCAGTTTTCATGGCAAGTCACTTTGGTTCATTAATTTGGGTGTCATAAGACAGCAGCGTCTGAGAATGACTGAGACCTAAGAGAGCAAGCTACTATAACCATATACATGAATCTCCAATGTCCCAATACTAGAAGATGTTTAGCTTCTATTTTAGTAATGATCTCAGTTATACTTTATGTCACAGGAATTCAATGGAAAACTTTTTAAAGCAAATGGCATTTGCTAGTTTCCAAATTGGCCAAATCCTTTCTGACAGCTTATTAGGTGCCTGACATTTTGCTTGGTGTTGAGGAGACAGAAATGTATGAAAGCTCTGCCCCCAAGGAAATCACAAATTTATAAATTATGCTTACAGACTTACTTCCCTTCTGATATCTACATTCATATTCCTGAATACTTGCTGTGTATCTACTCCTACTATTATACAATTGTGTTAAATTAAGAATGTAGTAAACTGTACAGATCCTTTTTAAAATCGTAAGCCTCTTTCTTTCAATTAATAATATAATAATCAGCCACTCACCCAAGCTTGGAGTTCCCAGTTCCTCTTAGGTATTTATATGCTCCTCTATGTCCCCACCCAGTCACTTTTCAAATTCTTTCTGGAATCTTCTGGAATTTATTCTTAAATGTCTTCCCAGTTACCCATGCTCACTGCAGTTCTCAAGTTCTCATCCTCACAACCCAACATCTCACACATCTCCAAACCTGAGCCTCTTTTCCTTGCTTCCTACCTCTCCCCACGTTACCAATAGAGTACTGCTGAAACAAACAAACAAAAATAGATCACGCTGCTCCATATTGCCTTCAAGTCCCTTGACCATTTGCCCCTTCATGAATTTCCAACAGAGAACTTTGTTGATTGAAAGATGACAGGTGTCAGGGAAAGACAGACAGACAGAATAGCAAGTCACAGATCATCAGTCATCACTTCTAAAATAGAAAAGATGGCATCTCCCATGAAAATGAAAGAACTATCAAAATTCATTAACTCTGTTAAGGAGATTGTAAAGTGTAAGTTACTGTTCTTTCTGCTGTAAAATGAGCATTGACAAATTATCAAAAAAGAGAAATAAAGGGAAGAAAATAAAAGCATGGAATACCCCTTTGGGAAAGATCAAATAAGAGCCTTCAGTAAGCCATGCTTAGGAGAAGAAAAATATCAGAGCTGATGTTGTCTAGCCACAGGAAGCAAGCCAGATGCTATGGATGACATGCTTTCATAGTTCTGGAACTATGCTAGCCATTGGCTCCTCTCCCAATCCTAATGGATTTCTGCTGAAAAAAGGAGAGCTCATGTACCTTACACCTCAGTTCAGAATGAGCTTAATCCTCTGCCCCAAGAGCAAGATCTTTAAGGTGAGGAACAAAGTCCTTTATACATCTGAGAGAAAATTAACCCACAGAAATGGCAGGTATTATTTCTTATTAGTACTGAAATAGTAATAGTCCCATGGATTTCTGAATGAATCACACTTTCAGAAATCCATTGATATATTTCACATATTTGCTAAATGTTCATCTTTTATGTTCCATTTTTTTTTAATTGTTAGTTTACCACATAAAGCATTGTTTTTTGTTTCCTCAAAAAGAACAGTGTATCCTTTTATTTCATCCTGGTTATCCACTAAAAATTCTAAGTACTAGGTTGAATTAATTGCCTATTGTGCAATTAATTATAGAAATGAATAAAAGGAAAGGATGTTTGGTGTCCTCTTGTCTCATGCAGTTATTCATCCAGCTGGGTTAGTCAGGACAGAAATAGAATATAACCACTGAATACAATGGATATCCAAATTTACATGCTGACAAAAGACACATAGAAGTGATATTTTACTTGACCTCTTTCCTTCCATGCAAGGTGACTGCAATTACTTGGAAGAAGAAAAGTAATTTATCCATTCTCGTCACAGTACCTTAATTTTGGCAACACCCTCTTGTCTGCAAAGGTCATTGTAAGAGTGCAATAGCAAGTCCAAGTATTATACAGTACAATGTCCACATGAAAATCACTTTCTGAGCAGTCCTTGTCATATCTTCCCATAATACACGCCTTCACACACATAAACTATCTTATTCCTCCTAAATGATTCTTGCCAAGTAGTCTTTCCTCATAAGCATCTTGTTCATTGCCTAGAATACTAAAATCAAAAGGATATATCTAAAAACTTGTGAGCTAAATAGGGCTAATCACCATTATTTTTCATAAGAATAGCCTACTTTATAGGAGAAACAAACTCTCACTTTCTTCCAGTCTCTGAACAACAACCCACTTAAAAATATTTTTATATGATGGTTTATTTAAATTAAAATATTCCAGGATGGACTATTCCCATTGGCTGATTCACATAAGGCACTTGAGTGGGTTTCATCCTAGTTGAGAAAATGCTGAGGTTGTGGGATCAACCCAACACTGGTCTTCGCTGGATGGGAAGGCAAGTTGTAGGGCAAAATAAGGGGATAAACATAATTAAGATGTCATTTATATATTTTTAGAGAGAGGGGAAGGTAGGGAGAAAGAAAGGGAGAGAAACATTGATGTGAGAGAGAGACATCAATTGGCTTCCTCTTGCATGCCCCCAGCTGAGGACTGGCCCACAACTCAAGCATGTGCCCTGACCAGGAATCAAACCAGCAACTTTTCAGTTTGTGAGACAATGCACAACCTAAAAACATTTTTCATTCCAGAAAAAAAGTTACTATATCATTATTATCATAATTTTGTTTCTGGCCTTCCTTAACATTTATAGCCAAGATGATTCCCATGTTTGAAACACTAGCCCAATAGTCTGATGTATTTGTGATTAGACAGAATTTTTTGAATATGTAGTCTTCCCCAAAGTGATTGAGTTTTTCTTTTCTCAATCATTCAAAATTACATCAGTCATTGTAACATCAGTTCCTGTCTCAAACTGTAAGTAAAAAAAAAAAAAAATTAGTATTGAAAGTTATACAGGAGTCAAGGACTCATGTTTTCATTGCAATAAATTATAAATGGAATGGACATATTCTTACCTAAAGTGAAAATAGAATATACTTTACTTTATTAAAAATATTCTCTAGGTGAGAGGTACATCAATATTATTTTATTGTCATATCATAAATGCTTTTTTGGGAGTGTGTTGTCTACATTCTGTCTAGTGAAGATATTTTTTTCTTTTGTGTCAAACATAAAATGTATTCCTTTCCCACCAAGACAATTTTGTTTTATTTTAGCTGATAAGTTATTGGTTGTTTTTGTGTTTTGCAAGTTCTCATATTTTAGTAAGTTTCATAAATAACTTTGCTGTCAAATTCTTTATGCATTCTTTAATTTTTAGAGTATTAAAGTTTAAATAAAATTTAAAACCTGTTGCTTTTATGAAAATATAATTTTATTAAGAAAGGCCAAAAGCAATGAACACACTTATTTTTAATTACTAATTAATTGGCAATAATGATATGACTTTTGGCCAGGGAGAAGATGCTTCCCACAGCCATCTATCTATCCCTAAGACATTCATAAAGAAAAATGTATGTTTATACAAAATAAACATATTGCCAGTTGTGGTACCTTTGACCCCAACATCTTTGCAGAGCTTAGTGAACTGAGCAATATCCTACCAAGAAATCCTTTAGATAAGTGAGATTCCTGCACTTTCATCTCTAACTCTTAAGTCCATCTGAAATTTGAAACTTTACCTAAAGGTGAAAAACATTAACAATCACATAGTCAAGGCTAGAGCAGAGTTGGTCTAGGCTGTCCAACCTAGGCTATTTTTAGTGTAATGGCCTCCTTCAAGCCTGAATGTGAGAAGCCAGAAGTGATACCCAATTAGTTCCCAAATTGCTATTGATCAGGCAAATCAAGGTCACATGAAGTGCTTGTTTTGGAAAATCAGATTGCAGAGCGGTGCCCACTGAATGAAGATGCCTGCCTGTTTTCAAGGCGCCAAAATGCGAGCTAACCATATATAAAAAATTATTTGGAAACCTGATAAGGCAGGGAAAAATTTAAATAATTAAGGAAATCAAAAAATAAACAAATACTTATCTGAAAGCCTGATTGAGCCCTGACTGGTACGGCTCAGTGTGTTGGGCATGGTCCCATAAGTAGAAGGGTCACTGATCAAGTCCTGGTGAAGGCACATGCCTGGGCTGTGGTACAGGTCTCCAGGTGAGGATGTGTGAGAGGCAACCAGACAATGCTTTCTCCCTCTCTTCCTTCCTTCCCTTCTCTCTAAAATTAAATGAATAAAATAGTTTTTAAAAGCCTGAATGAGCCCCCAGGAATTCACCTAAAAATAACCTCATGTGATCCTAAGGCATCAGACAAGAAGAGCTTTGGAAACCACAGTATTTGAGAAATACTGGTGGGAAATGTACAAGTGGTTGACTCTACTTTTGAGGTCTGCCTTTAATGAATAGATATCTCTGAAGAGGCAAACATCTGTAATGCTTAAATATCTCAATAATGTTGGTATTGCAAGTCAATTCCTAGATCAGTCTTTATTAAACTGTACCATTTGTACTTTAAAGTTCATAACTAGTTTACTATTTTATTGAGAATTAGTGGCCATAAATTAGTTTTCTAGTTTACTATACCCTCTCTGCACATTTTGGGAGAACACATATATTGCAATTTTCGGTAACATTTTTATTAAAATGCTACTTATAATCAGAAAAGTTACATCTAGATGAGTTTTCACAAAGAGAAGCCCCCAGATATAGGAAAATGTATTACAGACATCCCTGATGGCCCATCCCTCTTTCCTAGTCATTATTTCTCACACACACCCAAGAACTCCACTATGTAATTCTAACAGTATAGATTACTTTGTCTGTTTTTTTTAATATTTTAAATTTTTGGAATAAATTATCTTGTTTTAAATTAGAATTTTAAGTTTTATGCACTCCCCTCCTGTTTTTGTTTGTTTGCTAGCTTTTTTATTGTAGATAAGTTAGAAGTTATATGTTCCTAAACCATATACTTACTAGTAGTGAAAGAACTCAGTAACAATGAATGTATTTTCCTTATCCAAAGAAATGTGTGGGCTTTTCAAAACATTTGCTTTCAAATAAAGTCCAAGTAATTCGTGTTTGAATTCCAAGGCAAATGTGTCTGAACTCTTGGCTATTTGAAAGTTATAACAATCATATTATCAAAGCACTATACTAAATAAGTTGGTTGAAAGCTTAACTAAATATATTGTAACAATCTAAAGTGATTATTAAAAATGTTAAGTGAATTTAATTTCTAATCAAAAAGATAGGATGAAAGTGTGAATTTAACCATCCAGTAAAATTCTCAAAGCAATCGCTTTATTGTCTGCTTGAGAGCTGAATTTTGAACTGGAAATAAAGGGTTAAGAGTAGCTGAGAAGACCTGCAAATATTTCAGAGGCAGCCTCCTATGACCAATAAGCAGCCTGTTATTACTCAGGAGAGGCAACATTGACAGATTTTCATTCTTTGTGTGTTGAAACTTTGCTAAAGAGAATAGCAAGCAGTGTGGTGTCCAGCAAAAGTACAGAGCATATTGAATGAGAAGAGTAATATAATAAAAGAACTAATAGATCAGAGCCATAAGGTCTGGGACAAATTGGAAAATATTGAAGGGTTTTAAGGAGAGAAGTGAAATGACCTGGCTATTATTTAACAAAAACACTAGATTGAAATTAGGGAGCAAGCTATTGACAAAGGTAGAAGCTGATGGATAAATTAAAATGATCAGGTGAAAAATGATAGTAGGTGAGATCAAGGTGGTAAGGATAGAAGAGATATTTAGATCCTGCGTATATTTCAAAGTTATCATTAATAAAATGTCCTTATTGATTAGATGTGAGGTATGAAAAGGAGCAAGGAGTACAGGTGACCCCAAGGCTCTTGGCTTGAGCAACTGTAAAAACGGAGCTGCTGTCAAGTGGGAAGGACTTTGTGGAGCAGGTTTGTGGTGGGGAAGATGAGAATTTCATTTTCACAGAGGTTACATTTGAAATGTTTATCAGATACCTATGCAGAATTGCTGTGTACACAGTTGAATATAGATTCTGGAATTCAGAGGAGAGATTCAGGCTGAAGATATAAATTGGGTGTCATGTTACTAACATTTTAAAGGCCATAGGAAGAGAAAACAACTAAACCTGACCCCTGGGCCACTTCAATTTTAAGAAGTTGGGGAAAACAGTAGAAACCAGCACAAGAGAATGAGAAGAAATGGATATGTAATATTGGAAGAAAAGCAAGAGAAAATGGTGTCATGAAAGGCTAGTGAACAAAGTTTTATATGCAGAGGGTAGGCCAAGTAAGATAAAAACTGAAAATAAATATTGCTCCAGCAATGTAGGAATCACTGGTGATTTTGACAAGCACACCTCTATCTGAGTGGTGCGGGCAAAAGACGACTGAAGCTGACAGGAAAAATTGTGAAGAGTGAGTATAGACAAAGTGAGATGAGAAAAGTGGGCATTATAGATGCACAATAAATAATTCCTGGCTTTTTAGGAAAATGTGATTTCTTTTGGGTTTTTTCCCTGCAATGTATTTAAATGTTTTGATCTGCCCCATTTTATTATTTCCCTTAAATTATTATATATATTTGACAGGCTTCATATTAGAGATTGTGGAATTTGTTAAGTTGCTTGCCGCCAGCCAGTAGGAGAAAAGTTATCTGTAATCTCAGTCTTTTAATGCAAGAAGCTAAGAGATTATTAATATGTGCTTGGTTTAATATTGAAAATAAGTGGTTTTTCTCTTTCAATGTTTTGCCCTCCAAAGTAACTAAATAGTGTGTATTCTGCTTGTTTGGCTTTAGTTTCACTTTGGTCTCATTACTGAAAGTGAGACTCATACCCAGGAATTCTTCAAACAAAAGCTGGCTTTTAAATATAATGTTTAAATTATGACTGCAGACATTATAGATATAAATAGTGTCATAGAATAAAAGTATTTTAAAAAATAACACCATGTTTCACTTATCCTGCTTTTTTAATACTTAACTTCTACACTAGTGATTACAGTAGAACAAATTGTCAGATTTTTAAGAATTCCTATTTATATTATATCAAAAAATAGCATTGGATGAAAGATTTGATGCATGGGCCCATTAAAGAGCAAAATATAATAGCATTAATTTGTTTTAAGTGCCATATATTAACTCTAATTTAATCTGGAGGATCTATGTCATTAATATTTTTCCTTGTCACTAACCTCTCTGATCATCTTACGTTTGTATATTCATTAGCATTCTCTGAATTAGAGAAAAGTATGCTGAATTTCCCTGTGTATCCTGTCGTAAATCAGGAGGCATGTGTTTTATGTGGCCTTGACCAAAATACTAAAGTTTTTGCTTCCCCATCATTACAAAATTATGTTTGTACAGAGGCAAAATGGCATGGGGGTTAATATTAGTCATATCAACAACAAACTAATGTTCAGACAGAGCTTTCACATGGCATTTTTAAAGATACAAGGAATCAGATTGTTTTCACAGGTCTAATTTGGCTTTTATTTCTCTTTTCATTTGATCATTTTGTTTTAATCATGCAAATAATACATTTCTCCTGGCTTCACAGCTGGCAGTGATAATTAAAAACATAGAGTAGAATGCAAAATATAAGCTGCTTTTATTGTTATAGAATGTTTTCTGTTTCACCCTTACCATTTGTAAATTGTATTTGTGTTTTTATTGGTGGAAGCAAACAAGTTACAGATTTTATTACTTTTCATAGCATTATTATTATGTCCATATTAAATAATGGCTTTTAGACCAGATCCAAAATAAAGGGATAGAGAAAAAGTCCTGATCAGAATGACCAGTGTGTATGAGCTGCTCCTGCTTTAATCAGCTCAAGGTCATTGGGTTGGAAGCTCATATGGACCAATTAATGTCATTCACTGTAAAAATGATGTTTCCTAATCATAGGCTCTACCTCTTGTCCTGACTAGCTATGTCCAAAAAACCTTTTGTTCGTCACAGAGGGAACTCCTAGAAGAGCACCCATGGCTCAGCACACATTAATCACAACCACTGGGGATAGAAAGAGCTTATCCACACTAGTGATGCCAAGAGCACATATGGTTGTGTATGGAGAGGAATTCATAATTCTACAAAAGGCTGTACATTATTTCAGTACAGTTGTCCTTAGTGCAGAGCTTATAAACATTTAGGACACTGCACCCCTTTAGCAATCTGCTGCCAAGTGAAATTTAAATGAATAAAGTAAACTATAAATCTTTACAATGGAAAACTAATATATTGCAATACAGTTATCAAAATCCTGAAAAACAAAGATTAGTTTTTTATCAATGCTTTATATAACATTATCTCATAGTGGGTTTATTAATTACCTTAATTTCAGATTAGTAATTTGCACAAATAATATTTTAAAATTTCTTCAATATTCATAATACTATGGATTGAAAATATATTGTGATTTTTCTCTTGGTACATTGTCACAAGTACATCACTGTGATTTGTTACCTACTCTTTTAATTGATAAAATGCTAAATTACAATGAGAAAAAAGGTACAAAATTATGTTCTAGAGACCTAGTTCTTGTTTCTGGATTGAATAATGAAATATATCTCTCTGAACTAGTTATAAACTTCCATTACCAAAATGTCACTATTGCATTTAGGAAAGCACTCCAGAATTTAATAAAAGGTATTTAACTTTTATAATCAAATTATAACTACTGCAAAAATGGGGAAAATATCAATAAAAATTTATGAAAATAAATTTATATACTATTGAATTATGAAAATGATTCTTCCTAAAGGCTGAAGTCAGTTCTGATGAACACTTCCCTTAAACACATTTTTTACAAAACAGAAAATCAAAGGTTGGTGTTTCCTCCTTCACAACATGACCATATGAAGGTATCCTAAGAAAATTTACTGGAACTATAATTTGTAAACATTGCTTTTAAATTGAATAGAAAAAAAAACAGGAAAACAAACATAATAATAATACATATTAATTTTGCTTGAACAACGTATTTCTGGTTAAATCTATTTGAAATGCTATAGATATTAAAATATTTCATTGAAATTATCTCTGTTCCTTATGGGATGCTTTTGAGAACTAAAATATGGCCTAAGTCTATTAATTTTATATATAATTATGAATTATTTGGGGATTTAATCATTGGTATGGCACAAGAAGATATGGAAGAGACAAAAATAAGTAATACTTTAGCTGAGTAATGAATCTTTGTCTGTTATTTAACTATTTTATTAGTAAGTCACTCAAATATCTTCACATCTCAATTTTCTGTCTAACTGTATGTAAATAGTTATCTCTTCCAAAAAATATGTGATGACAGCTACAATAATTTATTACAACTATTATTGTTATTATTTTTTTAAGACAGGAGACCAAAAATTGATGAAACCATTTTCTTGTTTATGTTTTCTAAGCCCCTCTAACATGAAAGCATTTCTTCTTTCTGTAATGATATCAATTCAAAAGTGATTCCCTATATTGAGTATCAAAAATGACACTTAGAAGGATCCCCAAATAGAGAATTTTTAAACCTTTTTATATTCTTTTCTAGGCTGAACAGGACAATGGCCACCCTCTTCCAGCCTTTGCCAATCTACATATTGAAATACTGGATGTAAACAACCAGAGCCCTTATTTCACAATGCCCAGTTATCAAGGCTATATCTTGGAATCTGCCCCAGTGGGATCAACTATTTCTGACAGTGTAAATTTGACCTCCCCTCTAAACATTATGGTTCTCGACAAGGATATAGAAGATGTAAGTTAAATATAAATTTTTCTCATTTTGTTAACACGTGTCTTGTTATATTCATGTCAATAGGAAATATTACAAAAACTTGGTTACATGAACTATAGAATAGAGAAAAAAGTATAAATGAGAGTGTTAGTATAATAATTTAATTCTATATCAAGGATAACATTTAAAAGGTATGTTTGAATTCAGCAGCTGTTTTTTCTTGATTTACAGATATGCAGTATAAGGTAGGAAATTAAGGTTTCTTTTGGAGTTTGCTACATTATCAGGGCACTCTTATTTACTAATATGGGTTAAAAACAGTTTATATAACTGCTAACAGGGAAGAATACTGGAACTATACAATGAATATAAAGAATCATGCTAGCAGCCCTGGAATGCAATTCGGTGACTTTTCTGATGGTACATTATTAAAGAATAAGCATTCAGGGACAGCTGACTCACTTACGCTTCTGTCAGTGGCTCTGTTCATGCTGACGCTCCTCCACTCCATCCATCATGGTCCTCTGTTGCTCTGGTACTGACACTAGCCACATGCATGGGAAATGATGCTGACTGGCTAGATCACAGTATTTTTCTTCCTTAACCAGAAGAATTGCTATGAATAGTAGACATAAAATCTATACCAGGCCAGTCAAAGTCCTCCCAAGAAGTGAAAGAAAAAAGAGGAGCTGGAAGATTTTAGCATCATGTATTAAAGAAGTGGAAATGAAGGTGAAGGCATTGTAGCCAAGTTTGCTGACTGGAGAAAAATCCATTATCAGTGGGAGAGAATGAAGGCAGCCAGAGATGGAAAGAAGAGTCCTGTTGGGTTCCTGTTTTCTTAAGATTATGATTTCCCCAAAGCTATATCAATCCTAAATATTGTCATTTGGTTCTGTGACCACTACAACATTTTCCAAAGTATCTTTTTTTTTAAATATACTTTAAGTTTGATTTCTATCACTTGCAACTCAAAAATGTTCTGATCAGTAATTTCTCCCTCTCCAAAAGAATTTTTGTGATGATGATTTTTTTAAGAAAGAGAAGGGAAAGGAGGGAGAAGGAGAAGGAGAGAAACCTCAGTGTGAGAGAGAAACATTGATTGGTTGCCTCTCACACAACCCCAGCCAGTGCCCTGGCCCTCAAGCCAGGGATGTGCCCTGACCAGGAATCCGGACCAGTGACTTTTTGCTTTGTGGGATGATGCCCAGTCAACTGAGCCACGCTGGTTAGGACAATGAAAACATTCTGTAGCTATGCTATTCAATATGGCAGCATATGTAGCTATGGAACACTTGAAATATAACTAGGCTGAAAACATAATTTTAACATTTTGCTTAACTGGATTTAATGTAAATTCAAATAGTTACAAGTCAATAATTGGGCAGCACAGCTGTAGAATGCCCCTGAAATCTCTTTACATGGAGCTTTATCATCAATTTAGAAAATTAAGAGGGCACTTTCAGATCTTTTTCTCCTTCCAGAAAAAAATTTGTTAAAATTGTGTTCTAAGGGACTTTGTAAAAGGACAGCACAGTATTGCTGAGGAGGGTTAGGAGAATTCCTGGGTCTAAAACCTTTGGAAAACACTACCTCGAATTCTACTCATGGGTTTTTAATGCCAGTTAACTTCTTAACTTCTCTGAGCTATTTCCAGGAGGTAAGACAGCATGTTGTGGTCCTTAGGAGTTCGTACTTAGGAGTTAGTCAGCCCTGGGTCTGAGTCCTGGTTGTACCGCCTAATAGCTGTGTAATACTGTGAGACTCATAATCACCAGTTGCTCCATTTTATTCAATCACCTGTGATCCAAAAGGTATATGGTAGCAATCACTGCTCCCTTGCCCTCTTCCTGTACTGGGGGCTTGTGGGGATGGGCTTAGAGAGAACATTTTCCTTAGATGATGTCATATATAGGGACAGTGGCATAATTAATAGGTTGTTTAAAAGATGTCAGATAATTAAATAATGTGTATTTGGCTATTTATTTATTATTTAAGCCCATACTTTTTCTAAAATTATCTACAGTGAATAATTGTCATTAGGTTCCCAGAAAGTGACAAAGGTTTCTAAAATATCATATATAGCTTCTATATATCTATAATTTAAATAAGTTCATAGAAAGAGGATATCTAACATCTACATAAAATTTTCTAATATTGAATTAACTGTTTCACAATATGGCCTATTCTTTGGTTGGAAAATTAATTCTTACCTCTTTATACTGAGTTAAAACCAACCTTCTTTTAAGTCATCTGTTATTCCTTATATTTCTCATTTGCCAGAACACAGAATAAATCTACAAAATGGCCATTACTATATTTGAAGATAGGTTTATGGCCTTCTGAATCATTTCTTTTTTTCAGGACAAGCACCTTCAATTTTTAAAAATAAAATATTGTCATTATGAGGTTATTTAAAGATCTAAATTAACAACAACAGCAACAACAACAACAAAAACTTCAAGGCCCTTTTCAGTCACAGGCAAGAATTTTACTATATGGTAAAGTCTTGCTGATACTGAATAAGAATGAGTGAAATTAATTATAATAGAGATAATAGGGTTAAGAATATAGACAGAGACAATTCACCTCATGCATGTGTGAGCAACAGAAATGGAGAAGATAAAATTCAAGTAGTGTTCATTTCTTCAAATCAGTGGGAAGTAAGATAAGGTTTTAAGAAATAGTAGCAGAGATTGATTAGGTGTGTTGTTATTAGAAGTATATAATTTGAGTCAGAAGGAATATAAGAATCATAGTGAAACTGAAAAAAAGTAAACAAAATATATTTATTAATGTTCCTTTTCTACTGATATATAAATATAAACATATACATATAATAACATATACATGAACCATGTGTTTTAAGTACTCTTCATAGTTTCAAAATAGTCTAGAATATAGGTAGAATTGGTAATGGACAAGATTGTTAATAGTCATATCTGAAATGACCAGGTTTGCAGTGGCAGAAACACTAATGGTTGAATATTTAATTCTGGTTATAAAAAATATAACAGGGGGTAATAATCAACAGATATTGCACATTGGCTTGTAGAAAGGCATTATTCAGTTGTAATTTCATATCAACTCACATCCCTGTATATTGTGTTATTATTTTTAAAGTAAATATATCTTTGAAATTTAATATAATAGTCTTAGAGATATAATGTATTTATTATGTATTAAAAGTATTGTCATGTTATCATGTATGTTATAATATATCAGAATATTAAAGAATAAAGTATTCCTTGTAAAGTATTGTTAGTTTAAATATACTAGAAAAGGTGTTATTTTTTAATGTGTTAATTTTGTTTTTTTGCTTGTTTGTTTTACTAGTGTATGGCATATCTATGTTTCTGGTCATTGATATTTACATTTTTTATTTCATGTTTGATTTGCACATAGGTTCCACCTGGTGGAGTTCCTGTAGGTACTAGGTGTTGATTTTCTGTTTGTTCTTTTGTTAATTGCTGTGGTTTGATCCTTTGTTCTTTTTCTGTTCTACTCGAACAAGTAGGCAATCACTCATTTTCACCTATAAAGACATCTATAACTACTTTAAATATATATGTATATAGGTATAAATTAAATATATTTACATTATATTTTTGGTTATAGTAGTGTTAAATTGTGTACATTCTAAATTGCATATAATTTAACTTTATTTAATTATTAAATGTTATTTTAGTTCTTGACAAACATTGATAATTCATCAATTGCATTCTTTATGAAAGATTCTAAGCTTACATTGAACTTTTTTGAATAAGCTACTTCAGATACTTGCTATCAACTGATTCAAATTGGGAGATGAAATAAATTTTTTGTCATTTTGATATGCTTTGTGACGTGTGAACATAAGTATGCATATATATATGCATAATATATGCATTTCTGTGTTGTGTGTGCATATATATGAGGATGCATATAATATTGTGTGTGTGATATATTTTGATATTTTGATTCCCACTGGAAAACAAAAATTGATTTCAAATGCAATAGAGTATCCATATTTAAACATACTTCTTCTACTATATGTGATGAAATCTTAAAATTTTATATTCATGTATTTATTTACCTTTGTATTTGTGGATGTGTTTAGTTTTGCACTCGTATTTTTTGTGCTGTGAGTGAACATGACTTTATTTTACCTTCCAGAAAATAATACACAAAGCAGTGATGTAATATGTAATGCTTTTAGTATATACTGAATGTATACTTTAGTGTAAAATAGTATTATCTTATGTCAAGGGGAAAAGAGCATTTATTAATCACCTTTCTGTGTATAAATTAGTTTAGAAAATTAATAGTTATTTTAAATAAATGTATACATGCAGGACTACATAAAATTTATTGTATCTGTTATATTAAGCCAAAACATTATCTGTCTATTTACACTCATAATATACACACTTGAAACTAGTAATATCTTTACAAATAAATCTAAAATATTAAATTTGAATGCTAATTGGCTGAACATTTCCCAATCTGCCTTCTCAAATTCTTGTACTTAAAGAAATGCACAGGTAGTTGCCAACAGCATCCCTGTATGCAATGTATTGATTAAAAATATTACTATTTTACTTACTTGTAAACTTCAAAAGCTGTATTTTGATCCCAGATTATGCAGGACAGATTAGAATGTACTAAATATGCAACGTACAATATTAGCTTTATGTATTATACTACCTTCTTTATATAAAGCAAATAAGCTGCTGTTCTGGGAAATGCTATTTCAGTCCCTAGCTAGTTATTATAAAGGGCTCAAGAAATTTAGACAATTAAATTATCAAGTCTTTAATGTTTCTAGTTAACAATTATGAGAGTCTTTTTATGGAGTCCTAATGTTTATATCACTATCAAATGAGAAACATTTGATCAAGAATATCTGTGGCTTTCATAAATTGGTAAAATAAATGGTGGTGTTTTCACACAACCATATTAAACTATAGTCATGTAGAAATACATCTATACTAGTTCACAACTCACCCACTCCTTGCAATATCTGACATTTAAGAAATGTTCAAAACATGCGGTATGTGAATGACTACATCTAACAAACTTACTAACAGAAGCTACAGTTGAGTGAAAGAATATAAACTGCGAAAGGATTAATCATGAAGTAGAGAATGACTGAAAGATTTGAATAGGGGAAAGAAGTAAATATTGGTTAGAAAGTCACATGGCAAAACTTGCTTAACTTAAATTAATACTAGTGTACATGTATGGGTAAAGGAAGCTAGGTCCATTGGTATGGTTGTTGGATATGCAGAGAGCAGAAGAAAAACCTATGAACTTGAAAACATAGTGATTTGTAAAATCAAGGATAAACACTAAAAAATGGCACCTGTATTTAGTTAGCTTTTATTATTTGAAACTACATGCTAAATAACACTTTCTATAATTTAAAAATAATTAAATTTTATGTAATTAACTAATGTACAAGAAGGTTCTTCAAAATGTGATTTAAATTTTTTTGTAAATATTAATATCATTTTATAAATAAATTATTTAACTTTTTATTAACTAATACATTTGATTAATCAAAATACCCCACTTTCTAGCCATACTAAACAATTTGAGCAACGATGATGAAAATAAAATCATAGAAGTTCCTATTTGAAAATGTCAGTGTAAATCTTCTTGACTTCTGACATCTCTTAACAATTTTGGTTATTTTATAACTAGACCAAGAGCAATTTTCTGTATTATTAATTTTTATTATTCTAGAAAAATGTAGTAGGCTTACATATCAAAATTATGAACACAGAAGTTACCATGCTCTAAGTTACAGCTTGTAATGAGATGCGAACACAGTTAGTGTCAGGTTCAAATAAAACCACTCATTTCAAAGTTATTTGAAATAAACACATATTTAAATTTAATATGTATAAAATATATTATGGATCAAATTATGCCCACTTTTTAATGTAGCAGTGTGCATTTCAAGTTCCCACTTTTACACAGAAATGTTTTTAAAGGAGTTATGTGTTTTCTCAAATTAACATATGTTTAATCATTCCAAGCTCTCTACTTTGTTCTCAGCCCCTGATACCAGATTTAGAAAATTAATCTGATATTAAAATACATTCCACATTATACTTTACATAATATTTTTAAAGTTTCCATAATCTATAAGAAACCTTATCTTCCTGTATCATCCCTTTTTGCTATTTTTATAGCCTTCTTGATAAGCCCATCTCTCACAATATTCCGTTTATTTGCTCACCTGCCTTCCTATTTCACTATTCAGAGACCAGTTCAAGACTTCCTACCTGACATCTCTGTTCTTTCTCTGTACTGCAGAGGTTAGTGCCTTATCTTTCAGGGATGGCAATCAGATTGTGAAGGGTTTCCAATTCTTAGTTAGTTGTCTTTCTTTAGAATCTTTGCAATCACTTCTTTCTTTATGTTACTATTTTATTCTAGACTCTTCTATCAGAAACATGTGTTAAAGTCATATATCTTCAATCTGATCATCTGAAATATTTTAATTGAACTAAATGTTTCCCCTTAGAGTATCTTGACAGCAATAAAATATAAAAGAACAAGGATGATATTTATAGGTAACAAATTATACTTAACTAATTTTATTTTTATTGTATATTAAATGTGGCAACAGTATAGTAATATGCATATGTGCAGATTACTACAGCTAAAACTCACTGCTCCAATTTTCTTTTTTTGCATTTCTTATTTTTTTGAACCCAGTGAACTGGAAAATACTGATATTAATTAAAAATAAAATATATTTAATTGGGTTGTTTTCTATTCTATCATTCTCACATTAATTTTAGTAATACTTATTTTATTACTTTGTTTTCCACAAAACAAGTCATTGACTTTTGGATAGTTTAGCTTAATTATGAGTAAATATTTATTAAAATATTTTTTCTTTAGAAATCCTTAATACAGTTATACTTATTTTGTACTAACCTTGAAAAATTACTTTTCAGGCAATGAATTAATAGTTGTGTCAATTATTTAACATTTTGAATAATGACCTTTTTTTCCAAAGACAAAAGACCCAGAGGTTCAGCTTTTTATGAATGATTACACCTCAGTGTTCACCATCACGCCGACTGGTATCATTCGCTTCCTCACCCTACTTCAGCCAGTGGACAGAGAAGAACAGGACACTTACATCTTTTCGGTAAATAAACTTATATATTTGTATGTATTTATCAGAAAGAAATGTCTGTTTAAAACTGAAAGGTAAATTAATTGAAATGAAAAATGTAATATGTTCAAGTAATACTACAGAGAATGTAAAAAAAAGTCTTCAAATGAATATTTATTTGTAAGTTTTTTAATCATGTGACCATTCTTTCCAAAAAAAAAATGTTTTTTGAGGTGAAAACAAAAATATGAGAATTTTACTTACCATATATTCAAAATTAACTTAAATTGAGATATAAATTAGAATCCACATGTGAAGAATTATTTCCTAAACTTTATTGTATTTTTTCTATTGAGTTTTTAATTTTGTCATAAGGTTAGGCCGGTGGTTTCAGCTGGAGAAATTCTTACACCTCCCTCCCCACCCTGTCTCCTCCATTCTCCTCCCTTCTCCCCAGGGAACATTTAAGCAATGTCTGGAGACATTTCTGATTGTCACTACTGTGAGGAGGTGCTATTGGCATCTGCTGGGTAGATAGCAAGAATGCTGTTTAGCATATTATAATAATCTTACAATACAGAGGACAGTATCTCCTCCCCATAACAAAGAATTGTCTGGCTCAAAAAGTCAGTACTACTGAGATGGAGAAATATTAACTTAGATTAATGAAGAAAAAATGAAGGGTTATTAAAGCTGTGGCTTCAAATTCCTAAAATAGATTTATTAAAATTATTGAGTTGATCAAAAATTGTTATGTATTTTTTCCCATAAGTTAGCTCTAGCAGTGCTTAGTTATCTTTAACTTCACTCAAAACAATTTTGTTAGATTGTATTGTGACAACTGTCATATCAGTGTGCATTTTTAAAAAAACGTACAAAAGTCGGTGAATTTTTGTGCAGCCATTTTAATATTGAAGATGAAAGAAAATGTGCAAAAATTTCAGCATATTATGCTTTGTTATTTCAAGAAAGGTAAAAATGCCACTGAAATGCAAAGAAAAGAAAAGAAAAAAAAATAATTTATACAGTATGAAGAAGCTGCTGTGAGTGGTTTGCAGAGTTTCTTGGTACTATTGACATCTTGGCCAAATAATTCTTTGCTGCAGGGCTCTTTTATGCATTGAAGATCTTTATCAGCACCCCTGGCCTCTGTTCATTAGAAGTTAATAGCAGGAGATAGCTGACACACTCAAAATATCAAAATCAATAAATTATTGTGGAAAAATAAATGTGTCCTTTATTTTATGAAAAAAACTTAATGGACTTCTTGGCCAATTCAATATAAGAGAAAAATGAGCTGCTAGAAAAGCACTGGTTTTAGTAATTACATAGGAGTTCTTTCTGGGGAAGTCTACACAGCACAAGACCTTAAACTAGAGCTTCCACAAAACCCAAACTGACGATTAAAATTTCGATACAGATTGGATATTGGAAGTCATTCAGAACAAGGAGCACAGTGTAACAGCACTGATTTCTTTTTTAAACCTTCTCAACATGTTAATAATGTAATTAAGATATTACTATGAGTCTTTTAAAAATTGCCATTTTGTGAAGAGATATTATATATCTAGGGCAAATAAGCATTTTGGCTGTAAAACAACTATTGAATTATATACAAAAATATGTAAAAGTAGAGAATATTTTCCTATTAATTTTTCAAATTAAATAGCAGTCAACTCCTTAAGAATAAGCAACATTATTGACCCACTTTAAGCCCCTTTACAACATTTTACATTTGGCTTATTTAAAAGTTGCTTAGAATGGAGTACATTGGAAATAAACAGAATCCTCTATAATCAATTGCTTCTAAGCAAATTAAAACACTTTCATTACATATATTTTTATAGTTTTATTACTTTCTTTTATTGACAAGATATATGTGGCCCCTTTTAAAAATATAAATTACATATGGGAAACTTAAGATGAAAAAATGAATTCTATACTGCTTATGTTTGCATGACTTATCTATGGAATGTATTTTTTTACCCCAAAAGATGACAGCCTTTGATGGTGTGCAAGAAAGCGATCCAGTTATGGTCAATATTCGGGTGTTGGATGCAAATGATAACACCCCAACCTTCCCTGAAATATCCTATGATGTCTATGTTTATACAGACATGAACCCTGGGGACAGTGTCATACAGGTAACTACCCATTTGTATGAGGATATACTCCAATTAGTTGTGTCAATGGGCATAACATAATTCATTGGTTAAGAATTTCTTAGAGAAATGGAAATGAATTTCAGACTTATTGTATGGCATAATATAGCTTAAAAAGCTTTAAATACATATTTAATTTTTTATATAAAAGTAAATATGTATGCATTTAAAGTAGAATTAACTCTATTAGATGCAATAGCCATTTGGCCTACTTATACTTATTTTTTTTTTTATTTAGTATAGTGACTACATTTAATTGATGAATGTAATGAATATAGTAAATGCATTGAAGTTTCAAATATTAGACATTCATTTAACACTTCAACTTATATGAAACTATCTTTATTTTTATTTTTTATAAAATATTCTATTTATTTATTTTTAGAGAGAGGGGAAGGGGGTACAGAGGGGGAGAGAAACATCAATGTGTGGTTGTCTCTCATGCACCTCCAATTAGGGATCTGGACTGCAAGCCAGGTATGTGCCCAGACTGGGAATCAAACCTGAGACCCCTTGGTTTGCAGGCCGGTGCTCAGTCCACTGAGCCACACCAGCCAGATATATGAAACTATTTTAGAAATGGTTTAATTTTCTTTGTTGATACAAAGGACTATGTTAATAAATTGGTAAAAAATACTGTTAGACATTGGTTACTTGTACATAAAATGGAATCATTCATTACAGCAGGAAAGATTAAAATTACATAGTAAATGTTATCTTTGAAAACACAAAACTCTGGCAAAATCTCCTTAAATTGTCTTATCTTTGTCATTAATATAAGTACTACATTTAAATAAATTGTAACTTATCTCAAAAGTGTTTTGTATCCTAAATATTCTGAATATTAATCATAAAGAAGTAATAATATTCTTTCTTGAGAAGTTTTAGAAATCTGGAGAACAGGTAACTTTAGTACTTTCAAAACAGGCTGTAAAAAAAAAAAAACAGGCTGTACATCAAAATTATCTAGTGAGCTGTCTAATGATATGGATGACTAAGATTTACTTCCGGTTTCCTCGATCTGAAGCTCTATGAGCAATACTTAGACAATCACTCTTACAATAAAAGTAAAGAAACCTTAAAGATTACAGTTGCCCAGCACTGTAAAAACCATTGATCAAGATTTTCCTCTAGATTTCAGAGTTAGATTTAATAATTTTAAGTTACTCTCAGGCCATGAAAGCCCATGATTCAACATACCTTTTAGAATTTTTGAATGACTTCAAATTATTACTAAATTTTATTTATAATATATAGTATATAATATATATTATATAATGTTATATAATATATATTTCATGTAATAAGATATAATAGTATAGCGTATAATAAATATATTTACATGTCGATATATTTTAGTAATAAATAGAAACTCGGAGTATTTAAAAAGCAGTCAAAATGCCTCCACAATATACTTAGGTCTTCATGTTATGGTTCCTGTTTTTCTTTCCAGCTTTATCTTCCGCCCTCTATGCCTAAACGCATGTCGCAGTCCTACTGAACAATCTCTAGTTACTGAAATGCGCCCTGCTCTTTCTCATTTTCTTAAATTGTCACTTATACCTGGATTTCTTTCCGTTCTATTTATGGCTCGATTCCTTTCTCTTATCCTTTAGATTCTTTTCCTTCTAAGGAGGCCTCTCTTAATTTTCTGTAGCTAGTTCCCAGTAACCCTGACTTAACAGTTAATAGCCTTGCAACCTAGCAGTAACTCGGTAGTTTGTAGCCAGGGCACTGATACAGTGGCGCGGCTTCATCAGTGCGAGATGTTCGGAACAAAGACTTATCAGTATGCCGCATGGCTTTTGTACGCTATTTCTTGTTAATCAAGAACATTTTCTTACTCCGCGTTTTACAAGGCTAACTCACTTTCATCATACAAATATCAGCTCAAAATGTTACCTCCTCAGAGAAAACTTCCTTAACATCTTAATGCCGCTAGTCTCCCAGCAAGCACACACACACTCACACATTCATTCTCTGTAACTTACTGCATCTCATGTCATAACATTGTGACCGACTGAAAATTATCTTATTTTTTCTTCCCCTCACCCTGAACTAAAAACTTTAAGATATCAGTGGCTCTTTGTTTTTTTTACCCTCACATGCTAGACATATTAACTCTGCGGTAAATATTTTTTCAAAGGATGAATTCTTATATATTCACATGATATACTTTTAATATGAATTAGAAATAAATCACTGCTATACATATTTTATTTATTAGATTAATATATGCTTTCCTAAGTGATATAGAAAGGGTGACATTATACCCAGGTACCAGAAATTCACCTTGCTAATGCATCTCATGGGTGAGTATTCTCCACTGTGTATGTGGTATTGGGAAAAAAGTTTTAAACAGGCACAATACATTAGATTTATATCTTGGTATGGCATTTGTTATATTGACAGAATCATCTATTTATCCATTTATCTTGAGAGCAGATACATAATTAGTTTATTTCTGTATTCATAGCATCTTCATCCATTGTGCCTGGCATGTAACAGGCTTAATATACTAGATGCTTAATAAAATGTTTATTTGCAGATGAAAGAAAGGAAGACTTACAGACAAGTACATATGAGTGAACAGGAAGGCGTAAATACACTGGACTTTACAGTAGTCCCCATTTATCTGTGGTTTAGCTGTCCACAGTTTCAGTTACCTGAGGTCAACAATGGTCAGGAACTATTATGTAGAAAATTCTAGAAATAAATAATTTATAAGTTTCAAATCGTGCTTCATTCTGAGTATCCTGATAAAATTGTATGTTATCCCACTCTGTCTCACCCAGGACATAAATCACTTGCTCTATAGCCTATTAACCTGTCAGTCAGTAGCCACCTGAGCTACCAGACCAATAGTCATAGTATCACAGCGCTTACATTAACTCTTATTTTACTTAATAATGCCCCCAAAGCATGCGAGTAATTTGGTACAGGGACTAATAAAGAAAGAAAGAAAGAAAGAAAAAAAAACCCTCAGAGACACAGACAACAGCATGGTGAATACCAGAAGGAAAAGGGAGGCGGGGCAAGTCGAGGAGGGTAAAAGGGGAGAAAAGTGCTCGTTGAAGGGCACTTGACTTGGGGTGATGAACACACAATACGATGTAGAGATGATGTATTATAGAATTATATACTTGAAACATACATGCCTATATAATTTTATTAACCCATATCACCCCAATAAATTTAAAAAAGAGTAATTTGATATGCTATTGAAAAGTCATAAAGTGCTTCTTTCATGTGAAAGGGCGAAAGTTCTTGACTTGTTAAGGAAAGAAAAAAGTTGCCTGCTGAGATTGCTAAGATCTAGGTAAGAATAAATTTTCTATCCGTGAAATTGTGAAGAAGGAAAAAGTATTCCTTGCTAGTTCTGCTGTCACATCTCAAACTTCCTACGTTATTGACTTAGTTACGATGAAAAAAAAAGCATAAAAATCGTGGGTGGATGACACAAAAAGAAAACATTTTTCAATTAATGGCAACAGGCTGTGTCAGGAAGCACGGAGACTGGACAAAGACTTCATCAAGAGATGATACATTTTCTTCAAGTAAGTTATGGTTACATAGATTCAGGAATGGTTTAGACTGAAAAATATAAAAATTACTAGAGAGACTATATCCAAAGTCAAAGAAGCTGCTGCCACAATTCCTGCAGAACTGAAGAAATCCATGAGGGTGTCATAGTCTCCAGGGCTAGAGGCATTCCCTGGGCTTCTTGTAACACATCCCTTGCAGAGAAGGGAGGACTACTGTATTTCTAGGCACTGATTGACTCAGAGAACTACATTTAGCTTTACTGAGATAGTCCCTCCTATAAAACAAAATTATAGTTTACTCAGATAAAGGAATGACGATTACTGTCATGTTCTTAATTTAACTAGACCTGATTTTCATCTCTATAATAACATAATTGTAAATGAAAGAAAGTTTATCCAGGTAAACCGCCGGCAGGAAACTACATAGTATAACTAAGAAAACAGCAGCAGTTATGTGGTAGAACCACATCTCAAAAAATGTTTGCTTTAGCAGATCAAAGGCTTATTTCTGGCTTTTGCAGACTACAAATCTCACCTGCCTTTAATGATTCTTATCTTATATCCTTTCCTGAACTATGCAGATTATGAAAATAGATTGCTGTTTGCATGAATATGCTGCTAATTTTAAATATTTAAATGTCAAGAAATGAAGCTTTGTAATTAGAATTTTTCATGTTACGTCAGGTGTGTTGTAAGAGTGAGGTGGTTATAAAACATTCTATACAGGCTCGAAATAATAGAATATAGGTTTCTTACTGAGAGACAAAACACAAAGCAAACTAAGATGCTGCAGAACTGTGATCTGCAAATGCCTTTTAAGAGTCACACACTGAGTTCTTATGCTTCACCCACCCCAAATCCCTCATCAGCTCTACCTTTCCCCTTTAACTCAACAGGTCAGTTAGTTTACTTTTTGGTTAGTAATCTCATGTCATAAAAAGTAAAATATTAGAAACAAAGGTGACAATTTGAACTCTCCTATAAAGAGATTTTAAGTATTATAATCAGATCATTTTTAATCCATAAATTTCAATGTAGCCATGAGACTGTCTTGGCCTGATATAAATAAACAGTTATTTGAGTTTACTAGCTCTTATTAGGAATTAGCTCTCCTTTCCTAGAAGAAGTGGATGGGTTGGTCATAAAGATGGAGTAACTAGGTCCTTGTTAAATATTCTCAGTTACAAATTGGTCTTCTCACTTTATCTATATTCCTTCTACTTGATTATTGTAAAAAGAAACAGAGTGATTTTGGTGTGTATGGCTCATGAACTACTACTAGAGGAGCAGTGCCAAAAGCAGCATTGACCTCTCTTGTAACTGGAAATGAAGTGTAATGAGATTATTAGCACATTTTGTGTTTCAGGGAAAATTACTACTATGCATGGGAATGTTTTTTTGCCAGTCTATGCAGCATATCTTATGCTGCATGAAATACCATTTTGTAGACCATCAGTGAAATCTTACAAGTTGACGCTAATGGATATTATGCTCTATTGTCTTGAGGTCTCATTTCACGCACTGCTAGTTTTCTTGAAAAGCCAATTGCTCTATCTAAAGATACAGATTTTGATATATGATTTTAATATTTTGAAGGTGTAGGTTTTAATAGCAGTAGTTAACTATCCAGTCCATACTCCACAAATGGTATTCTTAAGCTTTTACAATTCTCTTAAATCAATGATTCTTAATCCTAATTGAATATTAGAGATTACCTGAGGAACTTTTAAAAATATCTATGCCAAGACCCCTCCCTGAGATATTTTTATTTAAATGATCCAGACAGGGGCTGGGGGTTGGGTGGAGGAGGGCAAAAGGCAGGAAAACAAGGACATCTTTAATAGTGTGAACAATAAAAAAGAAGAAAAATAAATAAATAAGTGACCTAGACCTTCACTACCAGAGTCACTTGGAGAGATTTTATGTAATAAAACAAAGCATCTCTGATATTCAACTAGTTTTGAGAAAACCAACTTAAACCTCAGTAATATTTTTGTATCTCTAAAAATTGGAATAATTAATTCATTAAGATGGAATCCTAGATGGAGCTGAGTCCTTTCATTATCACCCCACCTTTTTCTACCTTTTTTTTTTTTTTGTGGTTGTTGTTCTTTAGTTCTTATTTTCTTCTATCATACTTCTTACTCCTATTCACTATTTTAAAGTCCCCATATTCCCCTCAACTTTACCTGTGCTACACTAATTATTCCATTTCTTTCCTTTTTTTTTTCATTACAATAATCTCTGCCTACTGATTCTTTCCCTGTGACCTATAAGCATCCTTAAACCTTCCCATTCCCTCTGATCTAAGCAATCCTCTCAGATAAAACTCCCTGCTGCTATTCCACTCTGATAACCTACCCTGATATTTCCAGGCTCTTGGACTGATTGATCAATTTATATAATTTACTAATTTATTAATTATTCATTGATTATTTTATTACATATTTATATGTTAGTTATATAATCTGTCCTTTACGAACATCATACCACTAAAATCATATAAAATCATAAATCTAATTAAGTCTATCTCTAATTGTCAAATACAAAAACATTTACTAGTCCTTAATCTATGTAAAACTCAACTTTATCCTTTAGTGGAAACCTTCCTTGGTTCTCACTCTACCTCTCTGGTGATGTAGGGATTTTGTTGCTGGCTCCTTGTTCAGTTCTCACTCTTTAAATATTAACACTCCCCAAAATCAATATGTAATTCCTTTTTATTTCATCTTTTCCCAAATTTTCAATCATCACCTCTGTGTATTCTCATGTCTCCCAAAGTTTAATGCCCTGTAATAATCTGAGCATCATGCTGACATTACAGGTTTCTGTTGCATGTGGATTTGGGCAGGTGTTTCGAACTGGACATATTCTAAGATAGATTAAACCATTCATCATCTTTCTTCTAATACAGAAACACAGAGATATAGACACACAGAGACTCAAATACACATATCCTGTTTTCTTTGGAGGTCCCTGTATTATAAAGGGTCCGATTAATCTTAGACTACATGGGCTTCAGGCTAACAACCTCAGAGTCACACTTCTTATTTTCCTCCTTCACTTGCACACATCCAGATGATGGTCCAGTTACTGAAACTGCCATTTCAAACTGTATCTGTCATCATTTCCTTTTCCATGAAACTGCCATAAGTTAGGATACTACACTAGACTCTGACTGACAAAACTATCTCTGCATATTCTCCGCCACACTGCTGTGAACGATTATTCTGAAACACGAGTCAGAACGGGTCCCTGTTCTTCTGGAAAACCTAACCAAGGAAGTGTTTAAGCTCTATCAGTTTGTTCACCGATCTCTTTATAATGCTTATTAGAGTACTAGGTAACCCTAGTCATATACTTCTCATCATTTAGATCTCAATTTAAATGCCACTTCCTCAAAGAAGCCTTCCATAAATTCTTTGATATATTTTGTTTTTTATATTATCCCAAAGCATTCTGATTTTTTCCTCATGGGCACATTTAACATTTCTAATTACAATTTTTAACTATCTGTTTCTCTTTTTGTGTTATAAATGCAAATGGAATTAAGACTGTAAGCTTTGCTCCTTAGTTTCTTTTTTCACTACTATGTGTACTCAATACCTTGCATAGCACCTGTTACGTAATAGACCTTTAATACATTTTTGTTAAATGAATGAATAGATAAAGGAATTGATGGATGTAGGCAAAGAAAGTGTTATGTCATTTCTGTGTGAGTGTTGGGAAATAACTTATGTATCAAGTTAATGCGTTTTTAAAGAGTAATCAACTGGACTGCGGATATATGTTAGTATCATTAGAACAGCATTTCCAAACTTGATTAACTGGAAGAATCTTTCCAGTGAAGGCTCTTGAGATGCTAAATATTCTGTTGAAAACATATCATGAGAAATTAATTATATATGCTTTTCAAGTGCCAAAGTTGATTAATTAACACATTTACTTGAAAATTATACTGGTGTCAACTGTCAAAATTTTGGAGCAATGTGCCAAGTCATAGGGATTCAAGTAACTACTAACATTTATTTCCGACCTTAAACACTACTATTATAATTAGAAAGAAAGGCGTATTATAGTTTAGTTCTATCATACATGACAAATGACTCATCTCATCTAATTAAACATATGTATTTTTAAGTTTTCTAATTAAATTATTTTATTGTATTTTTTATTACCATGTAATTCCCCTTATAGCCCCCTCACCTCATATAAACATTATATTTTTAACATCTATTTCTTAAAACTTTAAGAGTTGCAGTGTATAAGTTGAACTTCTCTGTTTCATAAACTTAGAGAAAATATTAATGATATTGATTAGGTGATCACAAACATCTGCATTTTCAATTTATATAAGTAGAAAAAGAATTTTCACATTTGCTTTTTTTGTTATTTTTTTTTAGTCATTATCTTCCTTCTTGACATATTTAGAGGTATGGCTTTTCAAATAAAAATGCATTTGTAAATGCAATTTAATTATTTTATGTTTAGGTAGCATACTTTTTGAGTTAGCATAGTGAAAAAAATCCATGCTACAATTGTAATAATTCATGCCTAGGTGCTTCTATTTTTTATTAAGTTTTTGTTTAATTGTATGTGATTATTTTTAAAATAATTTAAGTTGTGCATTTTAATGTTAACAATACTTTTCTCATTATTGTATTTCTGGATATTGCTGGTTTACTTGATAATTGACTTGAAAGTTAATAATACTCTAGAAAAGAAAAACTGTATGATATACTTAATACTTTTTTTCTTCACTGTATATCACTGAGGTATTTTAGGTTTTATTTTTTTCAGCTCTTGTTTAAAAAAATATTCTTTTCTTCTCAACTCTTTTTTATAATAAAGTATTTTTAATGTAAAAAAATGGTCATCTGGATTAAAAAAAAAAGTACATAGATGATGAGGCGTTTCAAAGACAGGTTATCTTAGAAAAAAATTCCTGATAAGACTATCAGCTGATGTCTGAAAAGAAACTTTGTAGGGAAGAAGGGACTAGCAAGAAGTATTCAAAGTGATAAAAAGCAAGGACCTACAACCAAAATTACTCTATCTAGCAAAGCTATCATTTAGAATTGAAGGGCAGATAAAGTATTTCCCAGACAAGTTAAAACTAAAGGAGTTCATCATCACCAGGCCATTATTATATGAAATGTTAAAAGGACTTATTTAAGAAAAAGGAAATCAAAACTATGAACATTAAAATGACAATAAACTCAGAACTATCAATAATAGAATTAAAAAAATTAAAACAAAAACTAAGCAGACAACCAGAATAGGGACAGAATCATAGATATGGAGATCATTTGGAGGGTTATCAACTGGGAGGGGAGAGAGGGATAAAGGGTGAAATGATGTAGGGATCAAGAATCATAATTGGTAGGAACAAAATAGACAGGGAGATGTTGAGAATAGTAGAGGAAAGGGTGAAACCAGAGAACTTACATGCACGACCCATGGACATGAACCAAGTGGGGGTGGTATTTCTGGAGGAAAGGGGGGTACTGGGCAGAGGGGAGCAAAGGAAAAAAATGTGACAGCTGTAACAGCATAATCAATAAAATAGACTTTAAAATAATATTCTAAATAGAAGAGTAAGGAATTCTTGAAAGTCTAGTAAACTTGCTTATTCAGTTTGGCAAAGGACACAAAGAAAAACACCATTTGGCAAGTCTTAATACATATATTAGGTCCGTATATTTTTTTGTATGAGATAAGCATTATTCACAGTGAAATAATGAGAAAATACCACAACCATTGTTGAATTGTTAAATTAGATGGAACATATTAAAAAAGTATGATAGTTCATAAAAGGTGAGTCAGGAGGAATATCTGTTAGGACTAGAATAGTAGAGAAGGCTTCATTGTTGATTAGAACCTCATGAACCTGTATGGATGTTTTAGTACTCAGTCAGGCAAGTGAAGGGGATATGTTATTGGATGAAATGATGACTGGGACCAAAGGCATGATAATTTCATGAAGCACTAAGGATACCAATTTGACTGCCATTGGAGAGGGGAGGGGCTGAGCGATAAAAGCTTTTCTTTTCTTTTACCTAGTCAAATATGCATTGGCTTATTCTTCCAGTCTCTTTGTTGTTACAGGCTTTTCTGTACTTCATACTTTTTATCCTTCTTTATTAACACTTCTCTTAAAGATGCTTTTTATCTTGTCTCGTCTTCTAAACCACAAGTTGTTTGACAAGTTATTCTGTCTGTATTTTCTGCACACTATGTATTTTTCAGAGTCCAGTGTCTGACACGAATTAAGGTGTGAATTATGTATCTGTTTATGTATCAAATAATTAAAGAAGGAAAATTCTACATAACAGAATAATTTAGATTTGGCATTATATACAATATAAGATTTCTTGAAGAAATAATTCTGACTAGGTCTTTAAATTGATGGGTTAAAGCCTGTGATATGAGAATTGGTGGAAGGCAACTTTGAGGAAATCTTTATTTGAGGTAATGAGGGCAAAAGGTGAGCACGAGAGAACACAATAGCAATAAACAATTAAGGTTGCTGTTTCCAGTGTCAGAGTTTGAATGATGAGATTCAATGAACCTCCACAACAGGATCATGACATTGCCAAAGAAAAGAAACAAATGCTGCACATTCTCAAGTAATATAAAGAAACACTTTAAAAAGTCTTACTGTTAATATTTTATTCTTTGACTTTTTTTATTAGGAAGTGGAACTCCTAAGTAAGAGATCCACCTCCAGTAAAAACCCTTTAAATGGTTTATAAAAATTGATGATGTTATTGTTAACAGTATTAATACCATTTTCTGAATTATGCACCTGAAAGATACATTTACCAAACAGATGCTCTATTGAGGTGCCAACCTCTTAGATCATTCTAGGATATGCTGAGTAGAAGAGGGGTAACCAGTACCCTAGTATGATTTTTAGCTTCAAAGGATTACAGGTTTACTTTAAAACTCCAGAGAGCATAAATCTGGATATGACTAGACTATGTATTGCCCAATTTGCCTGACCAGCAGGAGAGGTCTTAGGTTCAGACTGACAACCAATCTTGAAAGATCCAATAGGCCTCTTATAATACCAAGCTTATTTATTTTTGAGTAAGGACACAAGACAGGCAACAACATTAATTTTTTTTAAAGATTTTATTTCGTTTTAGAGAGAAGGGGAGGGAGGTAGAAAGAGAGGAAGAGGAACATCAATGTATGGTTGGTTCCTGCTCGCCTCCAACTGGGGAACTTCCCCACAAACAAAGCATGTGCCCTGACTAGGAATCAAACCTGCGACCCTTTGGTTCACAGGCTGGCACTCAATCCACTGAGCCACACCAGCCAGTGTGCAACAATGTTACTCTTATGGCAATAACATAGTGGAAGCATGGCACCCTATAGATATAACTTCTAGTGACTTCTAAATCATCTGCGCTCAAAAAGTATTATTCCCTTGCTATATATTTCTGAGGCATTTTCTTAAAAGTTTTGCTACAGCAATATCCAGTGCATAAAAGTAAACTTACTAAAACACTAGTAATAACCAGAATATCTTTTATCTAGTAAGGAGTTGGAATTCCCTCTGTAAAATACATTAATAGCCATAACTTTCCCTAAGTTGTCTGCTATTTCTTCAACATTTGAAAAATTATTTCATTCATTCATCCTCTTACTGACACATTTTTTTATAAATGTTGATAGAGACATCCAACTGTGTATGTCAGTTTTCCAAATGTAAATTAAATTCTTCCTGTGGCAAATCTGTCTCCATAGTTATTATCTAGCTTGTGAGTTATAGGTTGCTTGCCCAAATGATCTTGCTGTCCAGGAGAGCAGTGTCTACTCAAGTTTCATTTCCATTTAACTGTAACAGTGAATCAAAAATTATTTATTATATCATAGAGCTAAGGCAGAGAGATTAGATGTTTAGCACAACACAATTCAATTAATGTTATCATGTTATTTTCTCAGCTTTCCATTACTGGAGTAGGCATTAGAAATCATTTCTCTGGCAACTCTGAGTTTCATCTGGTCTGGCATCATAGCAATACACTGTCCCCTAGGTAGACACTTTCGCTGACACAAGTTTCCAGGTATCATCTCAGTGCACCAGCCATTTGACTCTCATTTGTCTAATCGCTAAGGACGTTGCCATTGTTAATGTTCTTATTAACCCTTTCTCTATCTTTGGTGAAATATCTATCCCAATTTTCTGCCCATTTTTATTTCTGTTATCTTCTTAATAGTGACTTGTAATTTTTCAAATCAATTATGAATGCTAGTCCCTTATTAGATGTGTGATTTGCAAATATTTTCTCCTGGTCTGCATTTTGTCTCTTATATTCTTAGTAGTGTTTTTGAAAGAGCCAAAGCTTTTAATTTTGAGAAAGCTCAATTTGTTCTTTTCTCTTTTTTTTTTTATCATACTGTTGGTATCACATCTAAGAAATTTTGCCCATGTAAGTTCATTAAGACTCTCTCTTCTATCATCTTCTAAGATTTTTATAGTTTTAACTTTTTCATTTTACATATAGGTAATGCATTTTGAATTAATTTTGTATATTCCGTGAGATAAAGGTCTCTGTCCTGTTTAATTTTTTGTTTTTTATTTTTTGTATATGTGTATATACCTCATCATATCTTACTGTAATGACTTTTCCCCATGAATTACCTTGGCATCTTTGTTGTAAATCAGCCATAAATATAAAAGATTATTTCTGGACTTTTGCCTGATAGAATTTTTATAGGGGGTAACATTAAATTAAAAATAAAATAAATTGTGGAGAATTCCATCTTAAAATATTGAGTCTTTTCTATCCATGGATATGAACTATCTTACTACATATTCTTAAATTTCTCTCAGCAATGTTGTAGGTTTTAGTGTGTAGATTTTACATTTATTTTATTAAACTTATTTCTGGTTATTCTTTCATTTTTAATGCTACTGTGAATAGAATTGATTGTATTATTGGGTTGCTCACTGCTAATACAGTGATACCTCAGTACTCGTTGTTAATTTGTTCTGGAAATCTTGAGGAGTTGTAACTGACAAGTACAAAACAACGAAGCATTTTTTTCTTGTGGGGTGGTGTCATGACTCATACAAGTTCTAGTAGGTGCCACGAATCCCAACAAAGCTCTGAGTGCTGAAACATTTTTTTCTCGTCAAAATGCGATGAGTACAGAGCTTGATGAGTTCTGAAGCCAACAAGTACTGAGGTATGAGTGTATATGAAAATACAATACATTTTGTTTAACCTCGTTACTCATTTGTTAGTTCTCATAGTTTCATGTAGATTCCTTAGTATTTTCTACATGATTAGGTCTTCTGCAAACAGAGTTTTACACCTGCTTTTCCAATCTGATGGCTTTTGTTTTTGTCCTTGTTGTTTCCTTATGCGCCTTACTGCACTGACAAGGTTGATGCAAGTGGTAAGAGCATCGTTTTCTCATTCCCGAGCTTAGGGAAAATCATTCAGCCTCTCATCGTTACATGTAAGAGTTGGTTTTATAAATTGCTTTTCTGTTTTTTTTGAGATTATGATATGCAATCTGATATTCCCCCACCCTTTATGTCATGTCTTAGTGATTTTCCATTCACAGACCTCCCTACTCTGCTCTTGCCTATCAACCCAGCCCCTTGTTTACTGAATTTAGAGCTGAGTTGAGTCTGATCTCTCTCCTCTATTGTAATAGTCTTGACACCTATTGCAAAGGTCCTGAATAAAGTCTTCCTTATCATGTTTACAACCATCAGAATAGTTATTTCTTTAACAATATCTAGATTTATTTATTTTTAATTACTGTGTTTGTTTGTTTTAACTGGATATAATAGTACTTCTGGATTTTGAATGTTGACCTTGAGGATTTATTTTTTAATCACATGTCTGTACTTTACCTCCTGAATCTACTTCCCTTAACTGTGCAGCTCTTTATGTCTCTGCACAATTTTTGGTTTGATTCTTATGTTTAATTTTTAGCTGGCTTTTTGTAAATCATTTCCACTTCTGCAAAACTTAATGTCAGCCAGTCATTTAGACCAAGATTTGCAAACACCTCAAGCCCTTAAGGCTTCCACCTTTTGTGAGTTATTATGAGTTTACACTGGGGAGAGCTTTGAAAATTCAGGCAGGTCACAGGATTTGTGAATGGCATTTACATTTCCTCAGGCCTTCTTATGTCTCCTATCTGCATGTGTGCTCTTTCAGAGAGGAACAGAAAGCTTGTTCAACCCTTCAATGGGGCTCTCATTTTCTGGTTCTTTTTGCTAAACTTCTGGCTTGTTCACAGCTTACCCCCACTAGGACCACAACTTGCATTGGCAAAGGTGAGGTTGTTCATTCAGTTCCCACTGTGCTTGATTCCTTTATTAACTCCAAGTCAGACTCAGTCGGTTTTCTTTTGAGGCAAACCGACTGCTTTTCATGGCCAGTCCTACCATTATAACCCTTACATGCCACCTGTTCTTGTGGGGAGGTGGGAGGGGATGTCACAATGAGGGAGTAGGATGACATGCCAACAAGACCCCTGGCTCCTGCTTTTTAAATCTAAAATTGCAGCAATCTTCATGGATAATTTCTTTTAATTTGTGTACTTCAGTGAATCTTTATTGTCTTAAACAGTGGTTTTAACTATTTTACTTAGATTTTTCCTTAATGAGCTGCCTCTTCATGGCAGCAGACCAAGGGATCCTACACCCTAGCTACTCCTTTGCCATTTTGAAAGAGCAATTTCAGTCAGCTGCTAGTGAAGGAATCAGGTATATTGTACAAAGAAAGGACAGAGTATTGAAAAGAAGGATTCCTCTGCTAAAAGTGGAGAGAAGCAAATAAAGGTAAAATGCCTCTTCTTTGTACTGAAATAAGTAAAATAAGTATTTCCATGTATCAATCCAAGCCATGAATTATTGTTTATTTTTATTTTAAAAAGGAAAAATTACATATGTTTTTACATCATTGTCATGTAAATGTATTTATTTTATAAAATCCAAAATTTTATATTAGATATCAAATATTATAAGATAATAGATATGCTGGTGTACTGAATTCTTGCTGTTTTGAATTAAAATAATCAAAGGAAATACTGTCTGAAGGAATTGGAATATCACAAATTGTTTAATCTGACAGTAATTCTGCAACCTATTACATGTTTTCAAGAACTGCACTTCTCATATTTTTGCAAATAGACAAAATAAGAAACAACAAATCTACCTTTTTAAATGCAAATTGAAAAATTAAAGACATCAGCATGATACACTTGTAAACAGTAGAGAATGTCTGGAATTACAATGTGCTCTTTTTTCTACCTAGGCTAAAAATCAAACTAAACCAAGCCTCAGACACTATCTGAGTTTTTGGAAAGGGCAGAGCATGTCTCCCCAATGAATATGTCTTAAGCAAATCCTCAGCACAGCAACATCTCTCATCCTTTACACTTTCTAAGTGAAATTAACTGGAATCCCTTACTAACAGATGATCTCCCTTAATAAGAGAAAGCACTGGATTTAACCAAATATTTAGATGATGAGGTTTCCAAAACATTTTTTATCATTAAGTATGTTCTATTTGTATCTGTATAAATTAGAAAATCCCTTTATGATAGCAGAAGGCTACAGTAGGTGTAGCCTGAATATATCATAGAAAGCGATATGGCTCTGTTCTTTATTGTGCGACCAATAGTTAGGCTGTTTATTAAAACTTTTCTTTCTTCAAATTTATTTTTTATCTACATTATGTCGGAAATGTCTCAGTCCATGTTCTATCATAATTTTTATTATAAATAAGAAGGATTAAAAGTATTTTCTGTCATTCTCTTATAACCCTCTTATGTAACATCATGTCTCTTTCCCCAGATTCTTTGCCTTCAGAACCAAAAACAAAAGGAAATAAAGGATGCAGAGACTACTGTACATATTAAATATCAAATATAATGTAAATCCTTTTGTTATTTATTTGCTTCAAAGAATGATTCTTGAACTCTTTATCACAGCCCATAAAAGCCTTCCCTATCTTCTACTTCGCTCTGCAACTTCATTACATGTTAGTCTTTCTCTAGTTCATCACATTCAGCTTCTCTCAGAGCCTTACCTATTCCCTTTACCTCAGAATTTGCACACTTACCCCGCCCTTTTCCATGAACTACTCTAAATCCATATTCTTGAATCATGTTCTTATCTTTGAGACTCCAGCTTAAATCTAATCATTGCCAAAGGGCTTTGTTATCTATTCTGTAACACACTCAATTTTTTATGATTATTTTTCAAATAGTATTTGTTGTAACATGTCAATACAGATTTCTTTTTTATTAATTTTTTTATATATAGTACATTAAAAAAATAAGCAAGGCCTAATTTTATTTACCAACTTTAATTTCTACCCAGCTCCCGGCACAATGCCTGAGGCCTTTGCAGGTTCTCATTAAATTATTTTTGAAATTAATGTTTTTCTCCAGATTATAATTTTTCTTAAATCAAGCTTGGAAATTAGTTCTGGTATTATAATTACAACCAAGTGGTCTCAGCTAACGTAATTCTATAACTCCCTTCTTATGGAAAGAATACAATACTTTCCAGGCCTATCTAAACTCAGATGTACATATTTTAGCAGAATTCCCTTTGCAAATAGAACTTCATAAAAAAAAAAAAAAAAAAAAAGCAAACCTGAGTATTCATTACCTTATTTTGCACTAAATATTGTGAAATATTAAGTGGCTCTATTTTTTCTGTCTTCTTAGTTTAACTTAACCTGAATATTTAAACTTAAAAAAGCATTCTAAGAAATATGTATTATTATAAGTGCTTAATTTTACAATTTAGATAATTGCTTTGCTTAAAGTCCAACTATTGTTACATGAAAAACATTTACTTGTTATTTATCTGCATGTACATTTTTTACATAACTTCTTCATGATTTCTATACAATGACAGTCGGCAGTCGGCAGCCATCCGTCTCGAGAGACGATGGTGTAGCTTCTTAAGAGTCTATCTGCACCGCCAAGAATGGCTGTGCAGTCCAACTCGGGAGTGACAAGGTATCTGTCTCCTCCCGTGCTGAATCGACATCTTGCGATGACGCTGGAGTGTCCTCTCCAGTGAAGCTGAAGCTACAGAGCCTGGGCAGGGTAATATGGAGGGTCTGCTGTTGCCCATGCAGCAGACCCCCCCTCTCTTCGCAGCTGAAGGGTCCAAGGGAAAGACGGAGTCAATACAGCTTGGCTTCAGGTGCGCCGCAGGAGTTGCCGGTGTTGACTACAACGTCAAACCGCCTTAGGGACTCCGGCTCCGGATTTTCTGTCGGGGTTTACTCCCTTAGCCTTTCCCCTGAAGAGGTATGCCGCAAGGCAGCGGAGGTTTTTTGGAGTCAGAGTTTTCCTTCTCTGATGTGCCCTGACTGGAAGATCGAACCAGCGACACTTAGCTCGCAGGCCGACGCTCAATCCACTGAGCCAAACCAGCCAGGGGCTATACAATGACAACTCTACTGCTTTTACAGCATGATCTTTGCTCATGATAACGAATAACCATGCAATGCATCATTGCTGATTTTATGTATTAATGACCACATGTGAAAAATCTCAAAGTGCAATAATCTCAGAAGTCTAAATAGTCATAAAGCAAGCCAAGAAGAATGATTAATTATAAAACTCTTTTCCTATAATATTCTAGCTTTTTTTTTTTTACTTTTAAAAGAATAATTTGGTTTATGTATCAAAAGTGATCAGTATAAATTTGACTCAGGCATCACTGGAAACAGAGACATCCATAATACTCTCTCCCAATTACTTGGCATAGTCTTTGTTTTAGGCCTTAGTCTTAGCAGACCCATGCAGACATGAAGATCAGCAGAAATATCAGATGTAATTTTACCAGTATAGTCCTAAGAAAATAACAGCTATTCTTCTCCAGTAGTTCAGGAGTCATCATGACTATAGCAATTCAGTAATTCCCAATTCTTAAACCAAACAATGCCCAGGCCTGAATCTCTCTGTCATACAATTTGATTTTTTTGTTCGGTTTATGATTTGATATTCTTTACATTTGTTCTTTTATGTAAAGCCACGTTCGTTAATTTCTCACACATAGGAAAGAGAGATTGAAGAGAGAAATAAACTGCAGCCAAAACTAGAAAGAGAAAGAAGAATAGACGTGGCAAATAGATTTGTGTTCTGTGGGAGTGAGGGGTAGTTGAAGATTAAAGATACTGTATTTGAAATACGTACACATTGGAATATTGCAAGGAATAAATTGTGGGAAGGTAAGATTAAACTTCCTGAAAATAATTATAATACATTACAGAAAAGAAATATATGAACAAATGAACAAATAACGTAGTGTTTCTTATCATTTAGATATTATAACATTTAAGTAAAACAATTTAAAATCAGATTTTATTTACATTCATGCAATCACATGTAAGCAACATTGGCTTCTGCGTGTCAATAAACCCTTTCTTCAATCTCTTCTTATTTAAGGGACAGATTTCCCCTCTCAATTAAGAGAGGGCTTCATGTGCCGTAATCTCATAGACCACTGATCACAGGGTCAGGGAGCTCTAATTGAATTAAGTCTTCACCATAGTTTAGTTTCAGGGTCTTTGATGGGTGTCATTACCATTTTATGGGTATTCAGAGTGAGTATCTCAGCTCCCTTTTCTAATCTTCAACCACGAAAAATTTCTTCAAACTATTTTTGTTTACATGTGTAGGAACTCAACTATGGTGATTCTTAACCATTGTTTTAATATTTAATGTTAAAAGACTGACTGAAAAAATAGTATAAACCTATTTAAATAACCTAAACATTATATATATATATTGGCTTATTTGTTAAAGCTGTACTTGCTAATGGCTCTAGCTGTGGCCCGTAAATATACTAGTTTATCTGTGGTCAGCTGGCTCTGCAGTTTTAGGGGAGTTTCTATCACCTGTTTTTGTGGTACTATTTGGTATTTATGGCACCTCCCAGAAGAGTGCTTTCTTTCAATTTAATTATAATCCAGCTTATTTCCCCTTTCAACAGCATTTATTAAAATGTTAAATAAGACCAGCCGTAATACCTATATCCCTGAAGCACACTCCTCAACACTTTTTAACTTGATGCATTGCCATTTATCATTAAATTTCTTTAGCCAATTTAAATCCCAGAAAGAATGTTAATTTTTAGTGCAATTTGAGCTAAATTTTAATTAAGATTCCCTGAGACATTGTGTTAAGTGATTTACTATAATCAAAATTGATATCTCCTCTGCTACCCCCATCTTCTAATTTTATCCACGCACAAAAGGGAATGAGTTTGTCTGGCTTGAATAGTTCTCCATAAATATACATCATTCATTTTGACAGTTTCTGGAAATAGTTTCCTTCTTCTTTGCCTTTAGGACTATGTCTGTCATTCTCACATAAGCCCCAGAATCATTCCATGAAATGCCTTTCCTCTGGCAACCACATCTGTCCACTTCCCAACACCTCATCTTAGGTTTAGCTGAATTAATGCCAGTCTCTCGGGTTTTCATTTTTTCCTCTCAGTTTCTTGTTGCTATTGCTGTAAACATTATCACTCTAAATGCAGTGAGTACTAAAAGTAGAAATAAAATATGCAAACTATATTCCCTTGGGCTCGATGGGGTAGTATAAAATACTCTGTGTACACTTGATCAGGATAGTAAATACAAACATTTGAATGGGCCATTAGTGAACACTGGGTTCCTGAAACTGAATTCAAGTCTGAAGGTGAGTGTACAGATTCACATTTTATCTATGCAGGTACACCAGAGTGTCCAATAGACCCTCCCCCCAAGGAGTCTGTTAGCAATAGAGAACTACAATTTTATAGAAGTGAAATCCAGGGATGAGAAATACATAAGAAAATGGCAATACATGAGAACATTTTACTACAGGCTTATTTATTACAATCATGTGTGTTTTCTTGATCAATAGAACACATTTAATTGTGCTTTTCTTATGTATAAACTGAGGCCACCTTTCTTTTTTCCATCCATCACTTTTGGTATGATGAAAAGGGAAAATTCTGTGAATGCTTATAAAATGAATATTATAAGATTTTCCACAAGAATTTATTCTTTCCTCTTAAGTAAATGTATGTTTATCTGGAGGGTCAAGGAGCCTATTTAGTATATTAAATTATTACCTTAATTTTGCTATGTTTATACAAATAATGATCCAAATATAGTCTTTAACTAATAAATACAATTTGTTCTAAAGTGATTATAAATATGTGTGAATTTGCCTTGCAGATGCTTATATGGTATTATTTCAGGTACTCTCAATTGAATCCCTTTACTTAAAGAAAAAATGTTTCTTGGGCTTGATATTCTAATTTTCTAATTAAATATTCTGTAATTGGAGATGCATTTTTTTGATTTTTAAAGGTCATATTCTAGGCCAGCTATTTCAACTAGTGCACCACAAGAATTTTAGAAACATCTAATACCTGACTATTTAGTCTGGGGCACTGACGTCTTTTCCCTTAGTTTGTCAAATTAAAAACTGACAACAGCCATCCTTTGTCAATGAATCAAAAGTATAACTTCTTTTGTCAGATTGGCAAAAAATAAAATATATTTTTGATATGCCATATTATTGTAGTAATTAGTTTATATGTACCATGAGATGCAAAATGTTGAAATCTATTCTAGGCCTTATTAATCCTTTGTAAGTCAGTGTGGACAGATTATAAGGTTTTTTCCTAAATTCAATATAAATAAAAGGACGTGAGAACAAGAGAATCTGTGGGAAACAGAAGGGAAATCAAAGAATGGAAAAAAATGAGAGCAGAAGAGACAATGAGAGTGATAAAGGCAAATTTCACCTATTTCATTTTCTTCAGGTCTCAGTCTGTTGTAATATGTGTTCACATGTCAAGAACAAGAGGTAAAATAAAAAATATATAAATTTTCTATAGGGATACTAGATTTACTTAGAACTTTCCTCTTTTCCCTTTATTAAATTAAAATAAAAATTGTCTTCAAGGTCCAAAAACTTTTTTTAATCACTCTCACAAGAAAATAAAAATAAAAAAAAAAAGAAGGAATCCTTTCTGCTGTTATTGCTTCCATATCACAACAAAACACAGTTGCCTTAATTCAAGAAAACAAGAGTATATATGCCAAGAAAACTTCTTACTTGTTTTTTATCTTTGAAAGCAAGCTGCTTTTGTTGGGGGATAAAAACGACACTACATATATAGTGAAAATTTGAGTCCCAGAGGATTTATGTTGTGATTTTCAATTCCAGCTCACTGCATTCGACGCAGACGAAGGTTCGAATGGGGAGATCTCATATGAAATCCTGGTTGGGGGTAAGGGAGACTTCGTCATCGATAAAGAAACAGGGCTTGTCACCATCGCTCCGGACGTGAAATTGGTAGTTGGGGCGACGTACGCGCTCACGGTCCAAGCATCGGATAATGCTCCTCCTGTAGAGAGAAGGTAATTTATATTGGAATCAAAGCAGTCTTTTATCACTCCCATTTAACCCCATAATTAAATTTAAGAAGCACAGCAAGCATTCTTTTATCCTATAAACATCTAAATTAGATCAGAAAACCAGAGAGACCGGATTCTCAGGAACTGCATATTCTTATTCGGTTCAACTGTTGGAAAAGGATAGTAAAGACAAGATTAAACCACAAAATAATTAACTATAATTTCACAGATATGAAGGATGCAGGTCTATGTTCAGCGGTGGAAACTGGGAAATATCAGAGTCATGTATCTAATTTACTACTGAAAAGCAAGGTTGATGATAGTGGGAGGTCAAACATATAATAACATGGAATGTCTCAGGGTTCTGAAGCCGCCTTTCAATATCTGGGTAATTATTTTTCTCTTTCTCTCTCCATATATATATATATGTATACACAGATATATATGTATATATGTACATATATATGTGTGTGTATTCCACCTATAGATTAGAATTAGAATTTATAGAATTTTTTAGAATATATCTATATTTATTCTCTATGTACATATTTAATTAGACAGGTAGATAGAGTGAGTGAGAGGGTACAAAGCAAAATATTTCTCACTGTTACTATTGCATTTAGCTAGTCTCTCACCTGAGATATCTTTTATTAATGTCTTGCTTATTTACAGATTTTTAGAATGCATTTAAAGAAAATATGAATGAATATCTATATATTCCTGCACCTTGCTGGGTTTTTCCCCACCTCACAAGAAATTCTGGGGATATCTTTCCATACAAATACTGGATAATTTCCTCAAAACTTCTTCACATCTACATAATATTCATACACACACACACACACACTATATATATATATATACACACACACATATATATGTATATGTATGTATATATGTGTGTGTATATATATATATATAACTTTAAGAAATTCACTGTTGATGGAATTTTAAATTTCAGTCTCTCTTTCACTGACGATAAAGAAATAAATAGCATTGAACATACATAATTTCCATCGTGTGCAAGTATATCAGTAAGATAAATCCCAGAAGTGGGACCGAAGCGTAGGTTTTAGAGGTAATTGCCAAACTGTATTCTGTTGGGCTTGAAACAATTTACAACTCCAACTGCCAAGTTGAGAATGGTTCATTCTGCCCAGTCTCCCTAGATGTGTGTAACATCAAACATTTGGATTTTCACCAATCTGATAGGTAAAAAATAGCACATATTTTGTATACATTTGCTTATGAGTTAGTTTGAGTATACTTATGTTTAAGAGCCAGTTCTATTACTCTTTCTTTAAAATATGTGCTCATATCATTATCCATTTTTCTATTGATATGTTAAGCCCAGGTTACAATTATTCTAGGTTTTCTTCTAACGATTTTTTTAGTGTTAATACTGTATGTTTAAATCTTTGTTGCATTTGGGATTTATCCTACTATACAGTAAGAGGTATTGATTCAACAAGATTTTTTTCAGGATATTATGCCATTTTTCATGCTTAATATAGAGGAGGGGGACAAAAGTAGATTTACAGTTGTTAGTATGCAAAACATAGTTTATTTTTGTATTATTATTATTATATTATTATCCATACAAAGACTGTAAATATACTTTAGCCCTGCACTGAATATTGGATAGTTAAATTTTTTCTCACTAATTTTGTGTTACATTTATTATATCATGCATTTTTTATGTGCATGAATTTGTTTTTGACCTCCATTAGCTTACCTATTTTTTCATAAGTAATTGTCACACGGTTTTAATTGCACATATTTTAAACTGTACTTTATAATATGGTGATGCTACCTTACCTAAATGTCCTGGTTATTCTTTCTGTTAATTTTTTTCTTTGAGTTTAAACAAGTTAGTTCAGTTTTATGATTTTGCAGTTGTCAGTTGATTACACTATATTATCCAGATTCACATTTTATAAATAATGATAATTTAATATTCTCTGTCAATTAATTTCTTTTAATTTTGTTAGTTCTCCCAGTAAAAATGCTTGTTTTGTTTTTGATTTGAGTTGGAATGCTTCCCATGCGTCTTCATTTTATTAGATTCTGTTTCTTTAAAAAAAAACATATTTTATAATGTTAAAATATTTATTTTTATTTTTATTGAGTTTTTAAAAATGAGAATAATGGTTTATTCAGGTAAAATAAGTATCTATCATCTATGTAGACAGTAATGACATTTCTTCTTGAGCTAATGGTATGATAATTGATCTTAATATAGTTGATTCCTAAATAAATCTATTTTACATTTTTTGTCATGACTTCCACTACTCTGTGACATTTAAAATTTGGAATAAGCTGCTGGATTATGTTTATTATTTTGTTTGGTAAAAATAATGAATATTTTTCTTTTTGAGAAATTTTATGAAGATTTTATATACTAGTTATGTTACCTCATAAAAGAAAGAAAGAAACAAACAAAAAAATCCACAAAGCAATATAAGAAATAACTAACAACTTTAACAGCAAGTGTGGATGATTTGTCTCTAAAAATAAAATAAATAAATATATAAATAAAACAAAAATAAATAAAACAAAAAACAAAAATGAATGTATAATAAATTAATAAACCACAAGCTAATCAAATTTTAAAAGTAAAATAAATTTGAGTTCACATAATAAATTCTAAGAGGAAATAATACAGAAATAGAAGAGATTAAATGAATTATAAGAAACAACTTTGCTTTATTAATGCAAAATTTGAAACTATCAATGATGTGGATAGTTTTTGAAGATCTAATTTACCAAAATAGATCTTCTAAATTTAGAAATATTAAGAGACTTCCGGCCAAGATGGAGGCTTAGATGGACGCGCTAGGTCTCCCTCTACAACTAGAGAGGAATACAACTACTTCAAAACAAAGGATAACTAGAAATTCCAGAAAATAAAACTACACAGAAGCCCAACATATGAAGTTATAAACCAGCGGCGCCCTTTGGGCAGGTAAGAGCGAAAGGGGGTGGCGCTGTTTGCGGTCGCACCTGGGACAGCAGCGGGGAGAACAACCCCGGCTGCAGTCGAACCCCCGGCAGCTCGCGACCCCAACGCTGGGGAAAGCAGCCACCACATCGCCTTGAACAGTGAGGCCCAGGGGGGCGGGAGGACGGATCCCGGTCTCCTAGCGGAATAACTGTGTGAATCCATCTTGGACCCCCGCCCCCAAAGAAAGCGCCACAGGGCTGCGAAATAGGTCGCGGACAGGCACCGGTCGCTGGATTGTGACGACAAAGCACCACGGCACAGCAAGAAAGGTTGCAGATCGGCGCCGGTCGCTGGGTCATTACGAGTACACAGGCACTGCCCCCTACAGCCGGCCCAAGAAAATAAGACGCATCTGTCAAAATGAGGCAGACAACTATAGAAATCCCGGTGGCACAGCTCACCAGGCAACAGATGGAGAACCTGACAGATGAACAGATAAGAAACCTGTCAGATGCTCAGTTCTGGGCCATTGTTATCAGGTGGCTTACAGAATTCACAAAAGATCTGGAAAAAGATGAGAAAGAAGCGAAAAACACTCATAACGAAAGGAACAAAACCACATATGAGACAGATGGTGAGGAAAAAAAATCCAGAGTTCATTTCAACAAACTGGAATATGGAGAAGGAACAAGCAGTCAACCAGTGCAGAGAGAAAAAACGGGAAGCAACGATGAGAGGATCAGAAACCTCTGGGACAGCTATAAAAGGCCCAACATAAGAATCATTGGTTTGCCAGAGAATGAGGAAGATGAACTAGAACTTGAAAAATTGAGTGAAAATATAATAAAGGAGAACTTCCCAGACTTGGGGAAGGGAATAGACTTGCAGGTCCAGGAAGCAAGGAGAGTTCCCAAGAGACTGGACCCAGGGAGAACCACTCCAAGACACATTATAATCAAAATGTCAAAAATTAAAGATAAAGAGAGAATCTTAAAAGCAGCAAGAGAGAAGAAAAGAATTATGTACAAAGGGGTCCCAATTAGACTATCAGCTGACTTCTCAAGGGAGACCCTGCAGGCAAGAAGGGACTGGCAAGAAATATTCAAAGTAATGAAAATCCAAAACCTACAACCACGAATACTCTATCCAGCGAAATTGTCATTCAGAATAGAAGGACAGAGAAAGTGTTTTCAGGACAAAATAAAACTGAAAGAGTTCATTAGATCCAAACCACTGTTATATGAGATGTTAAAGGGATTGGTTTAGAAAAAGGAGGATCAAGACAATGAAATCTAAAATGAAAACTGCATCGCAAGAAACAACAGAAGCTAGGGAATTGAAACAAAGGCAAACTAAACAGGCAACGAGAGTGGAAAAAGAACTATAGGTACGGGGAACATATTGGGGGGAGGTCAACAGGGAGGGGGAATGGGGAGAGGGAGGGAGATGATATAGGAATTAAGGATCATGGTAGGAGGGAATGAAATAGACAGAGAGAGGTTGAGAAGAACTGTATGCACAACTAATGGACATGATCTAAAAGGGGGGGACAACTGGAGGGAGGGGGGCCACCGGGTGGAGGGGAGCAGAGGGAAGGGAAATTGGCACAAATGTAATATTATAATCAATAAAACACATTAAAAAAAAGAAATATTAAGAGAACAATCTTATAGAAGAAATACAAAAAGTGCTCTAAGAGCTAAAACCCAAAAATATACCAGGAGTAGGCAAATTGACACAACTGCAATGAAACCATTGAGAGTATATCTTTTTTCTCCTTTGTGCCCTCTCCCAGAGCAGAGAAAAAGAGGGATTTTTCTCTCCACACCCCTCTTATCATTAATCATGAAGATTTAGCAAGTGGACCTCTAGTTTCTCATTGATATTTCTAGACTATTATTCACCTTCTCCTTAATATTCTCCCTTTTAATATCTTAAGAATACACTACCCATTACCCTTCATTGACACTGTCATTTACAGATGACAAGTCCTTTTCCCACAATCGCTTCATCTCTTTATCCTCACTTCCCACCATTACCTACAGACTTACAGGTCACTTTGGAAGAGTTTAGTTCCTGGCATGCACTTCAATAGTACTTCGGTCAAAATTCTTGGTGACTTCAATAACCAATATGTGGTTTAAAGCATCTCTAAACTTGCAGTGTCTCTGGTTAAACATCCTTAGAGCCACGCTCAGTGTCTTCCTCCATCCCTCCTTCCCTCCCTCTCTCCCTTCCTTCCTTCCTTCCTTCCTTCCTTCCTTCCTTCCTTCCTTCCTTTCTTCCTCCCTCCCTTTCTCACACACTCTCTCTCTCTCTCTTTCTCTCTCTCTCTCTTTCTCTCTCCCTCCCTCTCTCCATCCCTCCCTTCCTAAATCCTCACTTAAGATCATGTTTATTGATTTTATAGAGAAGGGAAAGGAGGGAAAGAGGGAGAGGGAGAGAAACATCGATGTGAGAGAGAAATATCTATCGGTAGCCTCTCATACATGCTCCGATTGATCGAGGACCCAACCCACAACCCAGGCATGTGCCCCAACCTGCAATAGAACCCACAACCTTTTTGTTTACAGGATGATGCTCCAAGCAACCAAGCCACACCAGCCAGGGCACCTGTGTTTCTTTCAAACTCTGGATGTTATCTTGAGCAACAACTCTAAACTCAACCTTAATAACGTACTAAGAAACCAATTCCTATTGCTTTCATTATTAACATCCTGGTCCAAACTCCCATTCTCTCTGGTTCAGTGTTGAATACCTTCTCTAATTATAAGTCTCATTAGACTTTTTTCTGAGCCCACCTGCAAGATTCTGGTAACAATATGATCTCCTCTGCTCAAAAATTCCAGTGCTTTCACATTTCATTTTGAAGTAAAAGACAAAATCATTTAAAGGGTCCTTGGAGGCCAGCACAGTTTGCCATCTGCCACAGGCCATGAGACACTTCCTCTTGTCACCTATTCCTGTTGACCTGGTCTTCTGCTTAGTCCTGCTTTTCTTAGTCCACTGTATCAGAGCACTGGTCTCCTCTCTGTCCTTGAGGCTTGCAGCTACCTTCAAACCTTTAAACTTGATTTTCATGACCTTCATCTCCTCACAGAGTACAATAGATACTTCCTCAGATTTCTCCATGGCCTCCTTTCCTCCAGGTTTTACCCAATTTACTGCCTCTGGAAAGCCTTTTCTGACAAGTATTCATAATTGCAACAACCTCTAAGTACTTTCATACCCCTTTCGTGGCATTATTTTTTTTCTACTGCACTTATCACCATGCAACATGCTGTATAGTATACTTTCATTTAGAATATGAAGTTTATCGTCTGCCTGGCCCCCTCCCCCTTAGAGTCCTAGGTAACAGGGAAAAGATTCACTGTGGTTTGGCCGTCTTATGTGTTCAGAGGCCAAAACAGTTCTTGGAATGTCCTGGATTCTTAACAAACATGTTTTTGTTTTGTTTTGCTTTGTTTTTTAGGTTCTTAAAAGATATGTTTTGTTTTTAAATAAATTAATTGGAATAAGGGACTGTATAATACAAAACTCAAATATCTTTTTTGGTTCCCAAAATACAGAGGCAGATTTAAAATTGTTCTCCTCTTCCCTCCTAGTATACATTAATTCTGTCTAGTTTTGTTTCAAATAAGTAAAACAAACACATAAACAAACAAACATAGGTGCCTGTGAGAATAAGATTTCCTATGCAGTCCAGCAAATCAATATTATGTAACTACCATTTACAATGTTATGTTCTGAGAATATAAAGATAAACCTAGTAAGATCATTTGCAGTTCAAAAAAATACAGTAAAGTGTAGAAATAGAAATATTAAAAAGTTAAATTAATTTTATAGGGTAAATTTAAGGTTGAGATAAATTCTTGGTTTTCTAGGGCATTGATCAGAACACTTATAACGAAGGAATACTTAGAAGGCCTCCTAAACAAGATTAGTTTAGGTAAATGAGTAGAGGTTGTCAGGTGAAAAGAGTATGCCACATTACTTTCTAGACTTAAAGGTCTGAAATAGCTTGGTGCTTATAGGTAATTACAAGTCAGTCAGTGTTACTGAGGCAGAGAGATCTGATTAAGATCACTGGGTAGAAGTAGGAGGGGCCATAAGAGGAGTTTGTTAAGGCAATGGCAGGCAATCTAGGACGGGATTGGCCGAGAAGCTGAATGTGACTAGAGCCAATGGAAGTAAAAGGAGGGCTGGAACTTTGTCAAGCTTTCCTGGCTCCTGAGCTGGCTATTTCTCACAGTCTCTGGCTCTGGCTCTGACTAGGGCTCTCTCTGGCTCTTGGGCTCTCTTCCCTGAGGATGCCTGGATGATCGTGCTGCAGCTGCCTGTGTTTCCCAATGGATGGCACTTTGGATGGGAAGGAACTCTGAGCACAGCCTGGCAGAGGGTGGCAGTTTTATTCTCTGGGTATTCTAGAGGGAAAAGGGCCTGAGGCAGAAGCCTGCCATTCTTCTTGAATTGTGTAGCTTTTTTGTATTATTTTGTTTTAGTTTGTAAACTAATCCTACAGAAACTAACAGGGGAATAATAGAAGAACTCGGGTGTTAGAGTTTAGCCTTAATTAATAGGGTTAAGTAATTAAAGCTGTGACTTGATAGGCTTAAATGACTACTTTTGAATAAAGACTATTTTCCTTAATCACCAAACCTTTGCCTCTGGGATTTTGCCTAGAGGGTGGAGGTATGCAGCAGGACCCCAGTAGCTGTTTGGTAACATTACTAGTACATAAACTGTGATTAACATGGGGGAGAGGGGGTAGGGAAGAGAGTAACAGGCCATATCATGAACATTTAATTTGCCTTGTTAAGAAACTTGGACTTATCCAGTCAATGGAAGAAATCCTTGGAAGAACTTTAGACAGTCAAGTGAAATTATTTTACTTTCAGGAAAATCACTCCGTTGTCCCTATAGCAGAGAGATTTCAGGGCAACAGAATTTCAGTGAGAGAAATTAGAACACCACTGGAGGAGTCCAGGGAAATCATTGTTGCTGATGGCTTGAACTGGAAGTAGTGGAAGAAATAGAGAAATGGAATTGCCAACAACAACAACAAAAAAATCTCACAGGTTCTTTTTCTAGATGTCTGGATTGTGCCGACATTAAATGGTACACATGGTTGGGTGAAGGAGATGAGTTCTATTTTGAACACATTGAGTTCAACATGACCATAGTTCATGTAGCCAAAGAGCAAATGGATGTATATTCATGAAGGTAAGGAAATAGTTAAGGGGTGTTTCCTGTGAAGAGACATATTGAATACTTTTATGTAGTGAGTAATTACAGAATCTAAAATATGAGTCAAAGTTTGAATGGATTTTAAATAATAGCTTCATTCATGCTGAGCTATTATGAAGAGGAATTAAACATTATTGATGCTACTTAATTACCACACACTAGGACCAGCAACCATGCAAGCTACTTTATGTACAAAATTTCTAATCTTAACAATATTATGACTCTTGCATAACTATATCTATTTTTGTGCACCAAAATATAAGTCTGAAAGAGAATAATTAAATTGGCTAAGCCCTCCTTTGCCCACCCTCACATCTGCTCAGTAAACAAGTGCTAGAATCATAACTTGAACTCAAGAAAGTTGGAATCTAAAACCTCCTCCTCCACTCTGTTCCGCATCCGTAATCTTGGGTAATAATTATTCTTGAGAAAAAAAATTCAACAATTGCTTAACGAAACTAATAATGCTAATTATAAGAATGAAGGCACCTATTGTTTTATCATTTAAACTGTAACGCTCTTGAGTAGTCATTAATTTATATTGTATTTTTTTCATTGAAGATAGTACTAGACTAAACAGATCTGATCTAATCTAATGTTTTATATTTTATAATGAATTGTTTTTAACCACTTTATTATTTAATGAGTGAGATTTTAAAATCCACTCTTACTCAGGTTCTATTTGGAAGTCATATCACTGTTGCCTAGAAAAGCTAATGCCTACATTAATCGGTACAATACAGTTGACTCTCGAACAGTGTGGTGTTTTGAGACACTGACCTCCAGCACCATAAAATATCTGCATATAATATCATCTGTTCTCTTCATAAATGGACTCCCAACCATGGAGCTGACCCTGAACCAACTTGGGTATTAATTGTGTGGATCAATTAAACTGTTGTCAATTGAAAAAAAAAATACATATAAATAGACACAAACAGTTTAAACAGGAGCTTTTCATGGTCAACTATAATAGGTTTTTAGTTGCATAAAATTGTATTCCACTCCAGGAAATAAAGTGCCATCTTCAGAATACGTATATACAGGTCTCTTTGGTACTATTAGGCATTTAGTTGACCTAGCTGCATTGTTTCCTTTATAAACAATGGTTTGGGCACTAAAAAATCAGTCAACAATGTTTGATCAAACATGAGGTGAGACCTGCAAAGAATATACCTCCATTCTACCTGCTGGGATAATATCAAGTTCCCTATAGTTAATGACATTTGTTCTTTTCTGTAGAAAAATTAATCCTTCAAATTGAACTGAATTAATCCTGTAAATGAACTGAAGAGTGAGGATTTGTTTTTAGTATTTCCATATGTGAGGAAGATGCTATTGGAAAATTAGGAACATAAATGTATAGATTGTGATATGATTTACAAATTGACCCAGCCAACAAGAGTGGCATGTAAACCTAAGTAAATAATATCATAAAAATATAATAATTTATATTATTATTTTAAGATTGACCATCTCCACTCATAAATGTAAGAACATTGACTCTCAAAATAAGGTTGATATGAATTAATTTTTTGTTATGCTGATTGAGTACACTAGCTAAATATTAAGAGAGGAAGAGGATCAACAGTCTATAATTTTTGTTTTGTTTTGGGCTATTTATTTAAGTCTTTGATAAACATAAGAGGACAAATAAAAAACTAAAATGTTAAAAAATAGTTAAATATAAGCATATAGTATTTATTGGTATATGTAGGTCTCCTTATACTTATGTACTTAAATTAAATTACATAAATATGTATTTAATCTTATGTGATTAAAATACTATTGGATACTTATGAAGACATAGAGAATACAAGACAGTCTCTGCCACTACCACTCAATATCTTATAATAAAATTATTAGAAAATGATTGGTGCATGGCATGTACTTTTTTTGAGCCTCAATTTTGTTTTTCATGGAATCTAAGGCTGTATCTAATAAACACAAGATTAAGTCATCCATTTGTAAATAAAAATGTTTCTTTACATTGTGAATATACTTTAACTTTGCACGATATATTTAACATTAATAAAAATAGAAGTGGCATTTATTTTAGCAAAAATTATGGAGTTTCCACAATCCTTAGCTTCTTGGGGTGGCACCAGAAATATAAGATGAAATCTCCACCCTTATAGCATTCAAATGAAGTCACAGATAAACCTGGACATGTAATAGTAGAGAATTACAAGTACGAGATAACTTGGATAGGGGTGATACTGGTATAGCTAAGCAGAGGGAACAATTAAAGCAAAGACACAAACACAGGACAAAGCATGATGTGTTGTGGGAACTATATATTATTTGGCATATCAGAGCATATCATTAACTGGCTTTAAATATATCAACCAATCTCTATTGTTGTCAAGATGAAGTGTAAATCAATCATTATTGTACATGAGTGATCTGCCCCTTGCCCATCTCTCTTTGCCCTACTTATATCCTTTTTTTTGTAGTCATACAAATCACATGGTTTTCTCATTTATTGTGCTCTAACTTTGCACCTTTGTTTTCCCCTGTCTATAATACCCTATGGTTTTTATACCTACATACATCTTGCATCTTAAAACTGTCCCCATAACTTCCCCTGAGAAGTTTCTCTGGCCTCCTATGTTTATTTTAAATCTGAATCTTTGCTTCCTACAGATTCCACTATGTACTTTAAAAATAGTAATATAGAACCCGTGAAAACTGAACTGAAAATATAGCTTTTTCTAGCCCGATTTTGCTGGGAGACAAAGAACAATAAAAAAGAAGGTAATTTCTCTGTTTCAAGTCTACTGGAGAAAACAATATAAACATTTGTAACCTTCATTTTAGAAACAAGGTAGAAATGTAACAGAGTTACAACTAAACACCTCGTAGAGTGTGTTGACACATGTAATAGAAAATTGCGGTGTAGATTATATAATCCACTAAATACATCTCATTACTACTGAATATTATTGGCATATCAAAAAATGACATTTTTATCATTTTGAATTATACCACTTGCAGAGTTCAAGCATCTTAAGTCTATCTTATGAACTGTTTCTTTATTAATATTTTATTGTGTCTTAAAAAGATGTACCATGGATGAAGTTTTATTCATGATATAAATAATTAGCCTGAATCGAAGACTTAAAACAATTTATGAATTCCTGAAAAATAAAACCCTTCATTTCAAAATGAGGATGTTTTAACCTCACACACAGAAACACACATATCAGATAAGTAAAAATTCTCCAATATACTCCCCAAATTTGTTCTTATGTTATGCAGGGAGAAAGGGCAGGCAGATTTTGAATTCAGAAGCCTTGCCTTTTAGTTAATCTGCTATTGCTAATTAGTTTTATAACCTTGATTTAGTCACTTAATCTTTCTGATTTTCTAATTGTTTTTGTAAAATGAGAGATAAATTAGTGGGTTTTAAGGTCTTTCAAAAATCATAAGATTATCTGAGAAAATATATAACCTCTCTTGTTCTGCTTTAACTTTCATTATCAAAAGAAAAAAAGAACAGCTTTAAAATTTCCATTTTTAGAAATAGATATTTATCTACATTCTATTGGCCCCATTACAAAAAATAAAATTGTATTACTTAGTTGCTCAGTTTTATGCATTTAATGCTAGGTATAAAACACACTTATAAAATATTCACATAAAATATTATTTATCTAGTGACAGTCCTGTTTTATTATGTACTTAACTGATGCTGTTAGTACTATTTATTACAGAATTATTGGTACTATTTTATTGTTAATATTATTGATATTTTGTTCTAGGAAACTAACGCTGACACTATGCTGATATTAGGGATAAAAAGGAGATAGCATTTTAAAAAGCAATAATCCTCAAATACACTAGGGCTTGTTAAAACACATTGTAACAATTCCTAGAATTTTAAAGATGAAAAATGCAAGACTTTGAAATGTGATCTTCCTCTGTACTCCCAGTCCAAGGGAGTATAAACATAATTAGTAATTCTAGCATTTGAGTTATTGTGGAAAGGAGCAGTAGAAGCAAAGGAGGTGAAATAGGTAGTCACACTGGACCACAGTAATTCACTGTCCTCTGTTTTGGGGTCTAGGGTCCTTTTTATTTTGATTTATAAGTTTCTTCTCTGTGTCAAAGACATGCCTCATCTGAGTGAGAGGTCTTTATTGTAGAATGTCAATGTAAAACAGTTTAACTGTTTATTTTTTATTTTAATTGTATTTTTTTCCATGGTCATTTAGTCCCCTTATGCTGCACTCCCTCCCACAATTACCACACTGTTGTCAATGTTCATGAGTCATTTTCCTTTTTCCTCAGTCCCTCCACCCTCTAACACCCCCCTTAGCTGTCAGCCTGCTCTCTTATCTATGAGTTTGTCTCTATTTTCCTTGTTAGTTCAGTTTGTTCATTAGATTCCACATATGAGTGAAATCATATGGCATTTGTCTTTGTCTGGCTAGCTTCTTTCACTTAATAATGTTCTCCAGGTTCTCCAATGCTGTCATAAAGGGTAAAATTTTCTTCTTTTCTTTGGCTAAGTAGTTGTTCATTGCGTGAATGTCCCGTAGTTGTTTCATCCACTCATCTACTGATGGGCACTTAAGCTGCTTCTGTATCTTGGCAATTATAAATAATGCTGCAGTGAACACAAGGGTGCTTATGTTCTTCTGAGTTAGTGTTTTAAATTCCTTCAGATATATTCCCAGAAGTGAGATTGTTGGGTCAAAAGGCAGATCCATTCTTAATGTTTTAAAGTATCTCCATACTGCTTTCCACAGTGGCTGAATCAGTCTGCATTCCCACCAGCAGTGCAAAAGGGTTCCCCTTTCTCCACATCCTCACCAGCACTTGTTGTTTGTTGATTTGTTGATTATGGCCATTCTAACCAGTGTGAAGTGGTGTCTCATTGTGGTTTTAATTTGCATTTCTCTGATGATTAGTGACGTTGAGCATCTTTTCATATGTCTATTGGCCATCTGTATGTCCTCTTTGGAGAAGTGTCAATTCAGATCCTTTGCCCAATTTTTAATTGTTTGGTTTTTGTTTTTGTTTTTTTCGGTGTTGACTTTTGTAAGATCCTTATAAATTTTGGATATTAACCTCTTATCAGATGTGTTGCAAATATGCTCTGCCATTATGTGGATTGTCTTTTTATTCTGTTGATATTTTCCTTTGAGTGCAAAAACTTAGTTTTAGATTGATATAACCCTTTAATGCGAAAGTAGTCAAAGAGGGGAGAATAAGAAAATACACAAGTAAGTTTAATGTAAAACATACTTCACAAGTGAAAAGAGACTCATATTTTGGTAGAGAGTTGTTATTATTATTATTATTATTATTTTAATTGTATTTTCACTTGAGGATATGCTTCTTGATTGTAGAGAGAGGGGAAAGGAGAGAGGGAGATAGGGAGAGAAACTTCTATGTAAGAGAGAAACATCGGTCTGTTGCCTCCTGTATGTGCCCTGACCATTACCAAACCCGCAACCTAGGCATGTGCCCTGACTTGAAATCAATCCTAAGACTTTTAGGTTTAGGAGACATCACCCCAAACAACTGAGCCACACCAGCCAGAGCCTGGTAAAGATTTTCAAAAAAGTATTCCAGACCAGTAAGCTGAATTCTAAAGATCCAAGAAGGATCTAACGTTTTTATTGTAATATTTGAGTTTGGAGTACACATGTGTTCTAGGTTAAAAAAAAACCTGTTAATCAATGAGAGAACCTTTTACCTATAGGGTTATTGAAGAGATCTTTTGGTCAGTGTGTAGAGAAATCCCTTAGGCTAATAACTTAAAAAGCAGTTGAGAACCCTGGCTGCTGTGGCTCAGTGGATTGAGTGTCGGCCTGCGAGCCCAGTGTCGCTGGTTCGATTCCCAGCTAGGGCACATTACTAGGTTGCACGTCAGGTCCCCAGCTGGGGGCGCAAGTGAGAGGCAACCACACAGAGATGTTTCTCTCCCTCTCTTTCTCCTTTCCCCTCTCTCTAAAAATAAAATAAGTGAACAAACAAATAAATAAATTATTTAAAAAAAAAAAAAAGCAGTTGAGGCTGTATGTTTTACTTTTCAAGAGCATTGGTCTTCAAAATTGTGTGTGTGTGTGTGTGTGTGTGTGTAGAGCCCTGTGTATCTATGGAAAATGTAGATTCTTATATCCCAGACCAAAAGATTCTTGTTCAGTGTGTCCACACGCTAAGTCCAATCACACTCTGCTCTGGGGAGGGGGAGGGGGATACTATGCCTGTAGGTGTTTTCTTTGTTGTTGTTTGTTTATTTTTAATTAATTATTTATTTGTTTGTTAGTTTGTTTATTTATTTTTTTAGAGAGAGGGGAAATGAGAAAGAGAGGGAGAGAAACATCACTGTGTGGTTGCCTCTCACTCGCGCCCCCGACTGGGGACCTGGCGTGCAACCTAGTCATGTGCTCTGACTGGGAATCAAACCAGCAACACTTGGCTCATAGGCCGATGCTCAATCCACTGAGCCACAGCAGCCAGGGTTGCCTGTAGGTGTTTAGCATAGAAAAGTGAAAGGATGCCATTAATATGTCTAAACTATTATTAGGGATAAGAGAACTAAGGTAAGTGCAAGCTTATTTACACAGTTCCATAGAATAGTTTGAAAGCTTGAAAAATTATCAAAAATAACTGATAAATATGTTTTATATGTATGTACATATACATATATAAACACAAACATACATACATATAAGCATAAATATGTAATCTTAATTAATTCTTATGTTTACCTTAGATATCATATAATATTATTATCATTTTAACAGTTTGACTGTTAAAAATATTTTTAAAAGAAAAATTAGAATTTGATTAATTTTATTGGCAATCTTTAGTAATGTTAATAAAATCAGAGGCAAAGATTAGTACATATATTTTAACCGAATGACATTTTTTTAGATTTTAATTTAAAATATGATTACTTTGGAACAATATTGTAATAAACAAAGATTTTTTAAAATCACTGCAGCTTTTCGTAAGTGCTTAAGAAACTAGTCTACTGAGGACAAGTTTAGAAACAATTTGGATTTAGGCATATTATAAGGTGATGAGCTGCGAAAATATTTAGTGCCTATGATCTGTATTTTGCTTAAAAGATGTTCAAAAATAGACGTTTATTATAATGATCTCATAAAATTATTTTGGTGACTATGTCTTTAATTGGAACATTTAATAAAAAGAGCTTTGAGCTACTTTAAGAAAATTCTAACCCCAAAATAGAAATGATAATAAATGTAGTTTGAAGAAATAGTCATGATTTTGTTAAAATAAGGTTAAAGCATACAACTCAGGCAGTAATGATGTTCTTCAAGATAAAAGAGAAACCTTGTAAATTGCCAGTGTTTCTTCTCTACAATTCTTAAACATCTTTCTACTTTAGCTTTTGTTCTGTAAAGAAATTGCAGTGTGGTCAAAAAGGGTTGTTTATGTCAATTTAAAATTTTTCTTCTTATAATAATATATTATCTTCTTATTTTCCCAAAATTTTCTATCAGTGGAAGGTTTTAATTAAATCTAATGTCTAGCTTATCATATTGTTCTCATTAAAGAAGATTTAAAAACACATTATTTTTGCAACTATTTGTCCAGTGGTTACTGTATGATCCTGACTCTTGACATGCACTTACATTAAGCCTTTGATGTCAGCAACATAACTAATTAAACAGCCCATATTTTGTACTGTGTGTTGTTTCAATCAATACTTCCCCTGCTGCTTTAATAGGGAGAGAGCCCCAAGCACAGCTCATATTAGCTAATATTTACAGAATGTTTGTTTTCTTACTGTTAAAGAGGCATTACAAAATAAAGGTGGAGGTCAAGGCAAGTTCATTTATTAACTTCATTTGAAAGACGTTTTTTTTTTTTTTTTTTTTTTAATTCATACTATTAAGATAAATAGGAAAAATTAGTACCTGAGGCATTTTTTCCCTCTTATTAAGATAATTTCATAAAACCTTTATATTTTGGTGGTATCTTTTCTTTTTCTATCCTTATGTTCTGAATTATGTTATTATTTTCTACAAAAATTCAAAAATGTGTCTCCTGTAAACCCAATAACAGACTACATAGAGTCATCTGCCATTAAATGGGGTTTAGATCTTTACCCATCTTGTTGCCTTGTCTTTCTCTGCAGGCACTCCATCTGCACTGTGTACATTGAAGTCCTTCCTCCAAACAATCAAAGCCCTCCTCGCTTCCCACATCAGATGTACAACCTTGAAATCAGTGAAGCCATGAGGGTTGGTGCTGTTTTGTTAAGTCTAGAGGTATGCTTCTCAGTGTGTGTATGTGTGTGTACAAAGTTTTATAGAGCAAACCTTGAAGAATAACAGGCTTATATTTGTGCACGGGGGAAAAATTCACATGTCTGCTTACACTCCAGTGAATGAAAAATCCATCTGGAAAGGAAAGCAGGGGTAATATGGATGGAGGGTTTCCATGGCTAATCTATTCTATTGATTGCCACAATTGAAGAACTAATGTGAGCTGGCAGGGATTAACTGCAATCATTACAAGAGAGAATGGAGGGAATGGAAACATGCACTTGAATATTTTGTATTTTGCATCTAGAGAGTCTGCAGCTGACTATTATTTTCTGTCTTGGCTTCCTTTGCCCTCGCAGGATTTATTTTTGCCACAGTGTTGTATGGAGATAATAACTTTAGATGCACAGGCTCTTGGTAGACATTCTAATTCTGATTCAGACAGCTTCATTCTATGGCATAGGAAAATCTTGTGATTGCTATGCCTCAGTTTATTCATTTAGATAAAGGGGGTAGGCTTACGTGATATTTTCATTTGCAGATTCAGAGTCATGAGCATATATTATCGATAACTTGTGGGATGATAGCTTGTTTTTCACTACTTGTGTGTTCTTGAGTAAAGCACATCTGGTCAGAAAAGGCTGTGTCTTCAACTGAATTGGCAGCTTCAAGTTGGACTATATATGGTGGTGGTAACTGCCACTTGCTGTAAAAATTCTAAGGGCCATGACATGACATATTACTTTACCAATGGATGATCAAAGGACAGAGAGTTTATCCTCCTCTGTTGTTACATGGGAATGACAGGAGCTGTTGACATGAGAATTCAGTAAGCTGACCTTGAAGGTTGATTTAGGAAAATCCCACTATCAATGTTTACCATCAAAGGAGATGATCAAATAATGCATAGCTATGCCTTGCTCAAATCCCGTTTGAATACTGACATCCTTTCACTCGAAACCATGATTATGTAAAAGTGAAGATCCCATGGAGTGTTTGTATTGGAAAGGATATAAAAATAATGAAACACAGCAAGCACATGTGGACAGTGAACCCCATAGGAAGTAAATGAGAACTAAGAACAATTGAATGAATTCTCATCATTTCCAAAATAAGGCTCAATCCATTATATCTCACTTATTATTTGAGGCTGCTAAAAATTTGGTTGGCATTACCAAATACTTTTCTGTGCCTCTGTTCTATTTACTAGGTCTCTTTTCTTCAAGTAACTAGAAGGAGTTTGCTTTTGTTGTTCATTTACTATTAAAAGACAATGGAAACAAAATTATATGAAAGTAGACTAATTATTAATACATAAATTTGGGTAAGTTTCATGGACAAAATAAAAGAAAAAAAGAAAAAACACCGCAATTTCTTTACGAAGGGAAAAACAGCTAGTTTAATCACTAAAATAAGAAAATATGGAAAACAAAATATTAAGAATGTGCATTTAATGAAATTATTTTATTTACATACAGGGGAATTTATTTAAACAAATATAAAGAAAAATACATATTAAATATTTTAGAGTTAGGCCAAAAATTATAAATGTTTTACATTTAAATATTCCACATTAACATACCTATATGTAACTTTCTATAGGCTAAGATATAATTTTACTTGTGAGATGGCTCAGGTTTCATTTAATACATACCAGAGAGATTTTGGAATGATATTATAGGGGAATACTTCTACTTGAGAATTAAAGATCAAAGGAGTTGGCCATTTTCATATCTCAAATTTCTCTAGTACAAAAGCTGAGAAAATGGTTGAAATGACATTTCTATTCACCCTTGTGCTTCTTGTAGAAGAAAAAAAAAAAAAAGGATGCCAATTGCAGTGGTGGTCTTTGTTAGAAAGAACTTGGGTGGAACCATCAAGGCATTTTTCATGGACCACCAGCCATCCACCTTTGCTCATGATCATCTGAGACTGAATTTAAATAAGTGACCTAAAATTCAAAAAGCTTCCATCTAATTACTCTCCCATAGACCTTTATTAACAGAATACATTAGAAGTCCTCCTAGATGCATCCTCCACTTTTTCACACAGTACAATACTACATACTGCTGAATCACTGCTTAATTTAGAAAGTCAGAATTTGTGGGGAAATAATATCTTTGAAAAGAGAGCAAACTGACTTCAAAATAATCATGTTTGACTGTGATCAAAATGATTTTTTCCAGACAACAATTATTGTTTCTCCCTTTGCCCCTTCTTCCCCTTTTAGTTTTCTTTGTATTTTATCTAAAAGTAGTTTAAGGGGCTATCATTTTCCTCAGTGTATTAAGGCTGTTTTGCCTTGCTGCTGTATTGATGGTGTTGAGTAAACTAATATGTTACCCAGAACTCTTCCTTTTCAAACTTCTATGCTGATTACGGTTAGCATTATATTGGACTTTTTTTCCAGAATGTTTCTATCTCATTCTGACATGCTAGCGAAACTTGTTCGAATGGAGCGTTGGAGCCAGATTGTGCTGGAGATCAAGAGAGCCAGTTGCGTGCATCTCTCCCCAACTCCATGTTCAATTACGTCCCTTTGTTAGCTTGAAATTGATCATGGTGGTTGTATTTATGTCACAGAATTGTGCAAATGCAAAAAATCAGTATCTTCCACACCAGAGCCTGTTTTTCAACCTTTATCAGCCCATCAATGGATATGTAGCCAATTTCCCAAATATTGAAATGAATTAAGTCCAACAGCTTTCTCTATCCTTGTCTCTCTGAAATCATGATTCACCTTTGTCACTAAAGATTGACATTATTCTCAAGACTCACATTGTTTCTACCATGGTTTATTCAATATGAAATAATTAGATTCTTTTACACTGCTACAACTAGTTGAAATATCCAGTTATTGACAGTAAATTTATTCTTAACTGTGAAGAACAAATTTTAGTTATGAACAACTTTTGAATTAAATGACCTATTCAACTGTTGCTGGTGATATCTTCCCAAAGGGAAATTCAACCCAGCTTTGCAAAAGAGAAACAAGCACACAAATGGGAATACAGTGTATGTATGGCCGTCCTTGCACAAGTGTGTTCCTTTAAGGTTTAAGGATTGGGATTATAGGGAAATAAGTGCTGGCAAGTCTTCCTTGATTTAAAAATGTCTTTCTCCTCATGCGCTAATGTTGCTACCACTCTCTATTTTATTAAAACATGAACTTATTTCTGAGAACGAGTGGTAGTGGAAACAATAAGTTACTTGAAATAATTTTTTTTTTTTAAAGAAAAGAATGGGGATAGTATAGCACACACAGGTTGACAAACTATAGCCTGCATTCTGTTCATATGGCTGGTAAACCGAGAATAGTTTTCACATTTCTAAATGTTGGTTAACAAAATATAAATAAATAAAAATTAAATAAGGTAACAATAAAACAAATATAAAATAATATTTAGCTATCATAAGTAGCCTAATTTTTTACTAATATTATATAGGAAAAATATACTGACCACTACAGCTTAATGAGTGTCATTTAAAAACAAACAAACCCCCGTAAAATATCATCTATTATGTTTAAATAAAGTATAAAGTCATCTCTAAAACAAAACATATATAAAACATATCTTCATAGCTCTAAGACCTAACATTAGTTTAGTATGTTAAATTTAATTAAGGGATAATTTATTTAAATTGTGTCAAAATACTTTATTATGAGATGGATCATATATTTGCTAGCTACAGACAATACATTAATTATCAAGATATCATGTGTATATATAAATATTTGGGTCAATATATTGGTCAATAAATATTTTGTTAAATAAAATAATGGAGACTAACTTATTCTTTGGTATATACTAGAAAGCAGAATTTTAAGACTTGGGGAAACAGTAGGGAAATTTGTAGTCAGTGTAGGAAAACAGAGATTAAATGAGATAGCATGTAAGCTGCTCGCTCAGTGGCTGTAAAAGAAGATATTTAATTTATGGTAGTTATTTCTATTCCTAGTCTCCAGGAGAAACATTATCATTCTTTTTTTTCTGTTAACTCATAGTAAGATTGAAGATTTTAAAAATAAGCAGGAAATACTGGGCATTTGGAATAATGAGTAGGAGAGTAGAATGTCAAAAAACTTGGTAGAATGGATACATTTTAAAGAATATATTTACCCACTTTTTGATTTTTACTAACTCTTCTATTGCAAAGGAATGAGCCCTTGGAATTTAGAGAACAAAGTAACACTTTGGAAGCCCAAGAAATGCATGGTAAAGCAATAAATATTAATATTAACAACATTAACATCTAATTTTAATTGAATGCTACTATAAGCCAGGAAGTACACTAAGCAGTTGAAACTTCCTCTTATTGTATACTCTCAGCAAAGCAGAAAATAACTCTTTTAATGTCAAATAGAACTCTGCTGTAGAGTGGGGATTCCAAATCAAGCTGTACGACCTTAGAGCAGTGGTTCTCAACCTGCGGGTCGCAACCCCTTTGGGGGTCGAACAACCCTTTCACAGGGGTCGCCTATGACCATCAGAAAGCACATATATAATTACATATTGTTTTTGTGATTAATCACTATGCTTTAATTATGCTCAATTTGTAACAATGAAAATACATCCTGCATATCAGATATTTATATTATGATTCATAACGGCAGCAAAATTACAGTTATGAAGTAGCAATGGAAATAATTTTATGGCTGGGGGTCACCACAACGTGAGGAACTGTATTAAAGAGTCTCGGCATTAGGAAGATTGAGAACCACTGCCCTAGAGTCTATGTGCTAACCATTATTTATTCTGCCTTTCTTAGAGACTGAGATTTGCTTAGTCCCCTTTGCTTTGCTGAAACTTGTGAACAAGTCCTTCAATAGCAAGTAGATCTGCACACAAACTTAATCATTCTTTTCTGTCTAAGATGTACTTGGTCAGCCTGGATTTATTTTCTGTGGTTGCTTCTTGATTCTCTACAAAATTGAAGAAAAATATTTTACAGAAAATGTCCATTGACACTGGGAAAACTTAATGTAGCCACTGCTTTAAACTGTTGGTTCCACCTCTCAGAAGAGGTGGCTGATGCTGGCAGTTTGAGTCCCTTTTCTTTTCCTGGCTTCTCCTTTCAGTAAACAGCAAAGGAAAGTAAAGCAGCTCAAACACAAATAGCAGGAGAAATGAGACAATGCTGAGAAACAGATAAAAAAGATGGATGTTGCCATCCCTGGTTACCTGAGAAAATATTGTGAATATTACTAATGAAACTACTTGAGTATGAGACTGCTTGAATCAACTTGGAGTGTGCATTTTCTTTTCGTCTTTATCCATTTTTCACATCTTTAATAGTTTCAGAAGTTATAGGATTTAAACTGCATACCTCAATGAGTTATTATTTTTAGTCCTAAAGAAAATGTCCTGCTTCCTTTATCGCATTCCAGAGTTGATCCATTTCCAGAACAGTTTGAATAAAATGCAAGCTCTCCTATAGCTTGCCCTTCTGCATTGATAAGGCCTGTCTTAGGTGCTCTTCTGTTTCTCTGAAATCTTCCAAATGTTTTCAGCATTGTGGGAGTTCTTTCTCTCCTTTCTTTTTTCTTCTTTTTTTCCTTTTCTTTTCTTTTCTTTCCCTTCCGTCCTTCCTTCCTACCTCCCGTCCTTCTTCCTTCCTTCTTTCCTTCCTTCCTTCCATGAATATTTCTCGTAAAATGGGACATACTTTTCCCTGAAATAACATAATAGGATTTTATTATTCATGAAGGTTCACAGCTGGTGCAGGTACACATAGACGTAGGCCTCTTGCCACAGAATTTGCAGTGTCATTTATATTACGGGGATCACTTTGGGGATGTTACTTGGAGATTTGCCCTTCTGCCACTAAAGAAGCTTTTCTTTGAGCATTCTGGTTCTTTAATGTGTTGCTGCAAAGATTAACACTGCAGATTATACAAAAAGATGGCAATGCCTTCTTTAATTTCATAATATGTAACTTACTGTATTTAGTAGGTTATCCTGATTTTGATGTGTGAGAAATGAAAGTCATTTATTTTCCTCTTTATTTTCAGTTCCTGAAGTGGAAATTACATTTTCTAATCTTTCCTTACACTATATTTCAGGTGGCTCTTTCATCATTTGCATTATGTTGTATCAAAAGAGTAATATCACTGGATATATGTTAGCAAGTTAAAATACATTGAATATTAATAGTAGTTACTTGGTTCCAAAGTATAATTTCTATTTAGTAGGAAGGATAGGTATATGAATAACTAATTTGAGAGAGAGAGAGAAGAGGGAGAAAGAGTAAGAGAGAGAGAGAATGTCTTACAATGCCAGCATCTGCTTATTAAAAAATTAAATTGATATGGTAAATTTTTCTTCTTTAAAGCAGATGTTCTGTTATGTCTAAGTTTCAAAAAAACAAATAAACAAACAAAAAAACAAAAAACAAAATTGGCGCCCTTGACACTAAGGGATGCATATTATCTAGGGATGATTTTTCATCTCTAGAAATATAAAGCTATCCAAAGCAAAGAAAATATATGTTTTATGTATTTTCTATTCATATGTTTACTTTTCTCTTCTCAAAGAATAATGTAGTCCCATGTAAATCTTCCATAGACTACAACATGCTCATAAGAATAAAGACAGAGAAGTGACAGGGAAATTAGGAAAAGGAGAACCCTATGTATGATACATTTAAAACAGTTATCTCCTAAATCATCTTATCATTGACTCTTTCTTCCTTAAGAAGGGAATAAAAGTGATATCAAATATGTGAAATTTTGCCCCAGAACAGCTGTAGACTATAGCTCAAATGCATGTTTTAATAGAGTTAGACTTCACTTCTGTCTCTGATTTGCACTTCAATGAGAAGTAGAATATATAGGAAATGGGTGAAAATAATCTCATTTTTTACTCGTAGAGGACTGGTAGCTTAGAAAACTTGATAGGGTGCCATAAATAAAGACATATTCTCAAATTCTTTTGAAAATAATTAAGAACCTAAAACTAAATTACTAAAATGACATAGCCTTTTCTGATTTCATGAAACATAAAGCATAGGCAGTGTGGCTGGTTGGACGGGTGGACACAGCGAACGATTTGTGGTTTGTATTTAGCAGAGAGGCAGAGACTCTTCAGCAAGGAGACCCTAGCTTTACTGTGCCCCCCCTCCTTCTCCATATTGTCATCACACACTTGGATGAAGACGTGTACAGCCTTCCATCACCACATCTCCCAACCTCAGCACCCGTATTCATGTGTTTTGTTTTTAGTCCTGTGATTACCATTTTACACTGCTTGTTCCTATCTAACCCATTTTCTCCACTTGCACACTAGACTAATGCTTCTCAAGTCCCTGTAATGATGCACTTAAATGAATTACTAGAAAAATGAAATGCAAAATACAAAGAATACAAGCCTATTTTTTACTATTAGATTCAACTGATATGAAATCTCTATCCCATTACTTGAAAAAAAAAAATTGAACTACTCTCAATTTTACTCTAGAGAAATTTTGGCTGAGTTTCTTATATTATTATGATTGCTAACAAGCACTTTGTGGAATGATACTGCTCCGTGGACCATCCTCTGAATACCACTCAGGACTGTTACACAATTTGCAAGACCCAGTGCAGAATGAAAACCAGCACTTCTTAAGTGGGGGTCCTTTGCTGCAATCCTAGAGCCTGCCCACTCTGGCCTGTTCAAGGACCTTGCTCCAGCTCACCATTTTGCCTTTTTGCATCATAAGCTTTCTTGCTCTACGGGCTCAATTCCATCAGCATGAAAATCTTCTGTCGTATCTCCCAATTCAAAGAACAACAACAGCAACAACAAAAATTCTCTTGATTCCATAAACTACTCTAGCTACTTACCCATTTCTGTGCTTCCCTTCATTGTGGAAAATACTCAATTATGCTACCCATACTTTCCTGAAGAAAGTTTTGGTGATTTTTTCCTCTTGTTGTCTCTTGATCTCATTATAACCAGGTTTTTAATCACATCAGTCAATTGATATGACTCTTTTTCTGGTCCCAAAGCCTATTACAATGTCAAATCAATTCCTCATCTTACTCTACCCTTAGTAAGATGTGATAGAATTAATAATTTCTTCATTATTTAAAAACTTATTTTGTTGACTTCCAGAACTCCAGTCTCCTGGGATTGTTTTTCTCCATCCTGTCTGGCTCTTCTAGTTCTTAAAAGTTGAAATGTCCTAAGGCTTAAGTTTCTAATAGTTTTTTTTTTTTCTTATTTACATTACTCTTAAGATTATTTTATTTGGTTTAATAGTTTCAAATTGTTATACATGGCCATAGCTGGTGTGGCCCAGTTAGTTGGAACATAGTCCAAAAGGTTGCAGGTTTTATTCCTCGTCAAGGCACGTCCCTAGGTTGTGGGTTTGATCCCTGGTTGGGGAGTGTATGGGATGCAACCAACCAGTGTTTCCCTTTCCTTTCCTCTCTCTCTAATCAAAAAGCGTATTTTTAAAAATTGTTATATGTTTACAATTTCTAATTTACATCTCCAGTTTAGCTCACTGCCCTAAAACTGTAGACCCATGTCTAAGTGTATTATCAATATTTACTTTATCACACTGAGTAATCGTCTGTCTTAGGTTAAGTTTCCAAAGAAGCAGACTTTGAGATAGAAATTCATTTGCAGGGTGTTTATTACGGAGTGATTTTGGAATCAGCTTCTGTGAAAATGAGAGGAAGGAAGCAGGATTAGGTTTAGGGAGAAGTTGATTCTTAATACAATCCCAACAAAGGCTTCAGTTGAGCCCCTAGAAATCTGGATGGCTGAGATAGCCCTTTCTAGTCGGAAGATAGGTAGAAGAAGGCCCTTTATATTCCTGTATTAATGAGTCAGATTCAGGCTTCCTCAGAAAGCAATTTGAACTAGTCAAAGTAGGCATATTCTGAATAAGACCAAGAGCTAAAACCTCTCAGCAGTCAATATATCCAACATACAAGGGAATAATTTATTTGTTCCTTGCGGGTAGAGTTGAGAGAGAAATCATAGTATTATCATAGCATCTCAAAATTAGTGTGTCCCATACTCAAAACCTGGTACTTACTTCACCCTCTCCCTAGAAAAATAACTTGTCCTTCATCATTTTCATGTAGTCATTAAGTTATGACCTAATTTTTCCAAATTCTCAGGCCAAAACCCTTCAACTCCTCTCTGATCTTTCTCTTTCTTCATGGCCTCCTCTCATTTATAATCAATCAACAAGTTCGTTTGGTCCCAAAATATTTCCAGAATTTTACCTTTTCTCACTGTTCATCCTGCTTTTATCCTGAGCTAGTCACCATCAGTGTGTGCCTGTATTATTGCAGTAGACTTCTGTTGGACTTTACTCTCACCCCTTCCTGATATAGTTAAAAATTAAAATCACTTCTTTCTGAAAATCTTCCAGTGGCTTCCCCAAAACACTCCAATTAAAAGCAAATGTCTGCTACCTACCTGACCTCATCTCCCACTTCTCATCCTCTCAATGTTTCTATTCCAGCCCCACGGGACACTGTCTGCACACTGAGCGACTCCTGCCTTGGACCCTCTCACTTGTTGTTTCCACTGTCTGAATGTCTCCTTTCCTAGATATTCACATGACTTATATCTCCCCTTCCTCTAGGTTGCTCCTTGTTTTTTTCTCATAGAACAACGCTCTCACCTCGTTACCTTATGTTTAAAAAAAAAAATGTGTCACAATACATATGCACTTTACCTTGTTTGCTTTCACCCTGTATGCACTCTTTAAATTTACTCTGTATTATCTTACTTATCACTATGCCAAATATTATATTCAGTTTTTAATGAAAGGCACTTTGTTTTATTCACTATTGTATCTTCAGAAGCAATAACAATGCCTGGAATATACCACGTAATCAATAAAGATCTACTGAATATAGAATGGGTCTGATCTCAGAAAAGGCTAGAATTAAGGTTTCAAACAGGGTAATCGGTTTCTGGCATTTTCCCCCTCTTTCTTTTGATTAGCTCTGTGTGGACTTTACTGTCATGCAGTCTGGAATTAGGACATAGAGGTGATAAAAAACCATCTTATTCTTGATTAAATCTGAAATGAAGACTTGGGGTCATACAGCCTCAACATGAGGTAAAAGGGAATGGATGGATAGAGAAGTGTCTAAAAGAAAATCTCCTCAAGTGGGGAAATGTAATATATACCCCAAGATATTCTAACAAAAGTATAACAAAATTTGTTTTTAAAAACTGCTTGCTTGTGTTTAAAGTGGAAGCACACATTTCAGAAACATTTATTTTAACATTTTCTTTAGATACGTTTTGCTGTCCCAAGAATAGCATGCTGTTACAAATGATTTATTGCTATGCTTTTCTAAATGAATATGTGGGGTTAGGGGAGGAATAGAGTAATGCAGACTTACGCAACCAAGATTTTAGTGTTGCCAAAACTGAGACCCTCTAGCTTAGGGGAATTCAGTCACAAGAACAATAAGAGAGAGATTTTGAGACCTTTATTTTTAATGGAATTTTACAGACAACCATTGGGGGATTATATTAATAATAATGCCATATTTTGGAGATTAGGGCAAGATACAATTCAAAATCGATTTAATTCCCTATTTAGTGTTGTTTCTAATTTTACTCTTCTTATTTCTGTCATGTCTCTTCTTAAAGCCCTGGGTAATTCTTTCTAGTTTTCTAGGTGATAGCCAATTTATATAATTTGGTTTCTTTTAATCAAATTTTGTGGAAATGGTGGAGACATACTTTTATCAACTCCTTCTTATAAAATATCTTGAAACAAAATTATACAATAACTATAGCAGAAAATAATTTTTTTCATTTCCTTCATGCCAGAAGACTATGTATGACCCAAAGAAAAGCTATAATTTCTAAACCTGCTTGATAAGAAGAGTTTTTGTTGTCTCTTGTTTGTTTGTCTTTCTTTTTAATTAACCAGAATTAAACCATTGTGCTCCTCCTAAAAAAAAAGATTAATTTGAAATATAGGTTTAATGTTGAATACATGTTTGGGCAATTATTTGATAGCTACTGGTATTTTAATAGCAGTAATCAGTATTACCTTTAGTAACTTGGCAATAAACCTCAGACTTTATTGCATTTGTTGAAGCTGTTCATTCCTTCACATACTGGCAGCTATTGTTGTTTAAAGCTTAATTATGCAAATGCCATTATTTCCTGAGATTTTGACAGGTAGAAAGAAACAAAAACACTGTCATTGAAGTATACTCAACAAACTGATAATAGGTGTCATTCGTCTGGGTAAACAACAGGAAACCAATTGATGTGGAGAAGTGCCTATGGTGAATCCACATTTAACTAACAGGAATTAGTTGATTTGGAGCTAAGAAAGCAATTTGTTTTAGATTAAAAAATAAACAAAGAATATTTGCATTTAAATAATTACTTAAGAAAACGAAGGATTCAATGTCTCTTGTTCTAGTTTTGAATACTTATCTTACACAGGTTCACAAAATCCAATAACAGTTTAAAAAAATAAAGAAAGAAAAAAGTCTTCATTTAGTGATCTTCTCCACCTACATTTGCCTCCTTTACACAAAAGTATATATATATATATATATATATATATATATATATATATATATATATATATGTGTGTGTGTGTGTGTGTGTGTGTGTGTGTGTGTGTGTGTGTGTGTGTATAAAGCTTTAGATTAAGAAAACATGTTTCAGAGATAGAAGCAGAATTATCTAGCAATAAATTAACTCAACTTTGCAACATAGTCGTTCCCTTCCACCTACCCTGAAATAAAAGTAGTTCATTTTGATTTGATAAACAAATTGTTAGAAAGAGCAGCAAAATCTGATTGCCATTATAATTCTCCTAATTTAACCAGCTTGTGCTGGGTGACTTTGAATTAGAAGTCACCTTTGTAAGACAAGAAGTTCAAAGATTAATACCAAAAATATCAAGGTGAAAAGACCTAGATATTTATATAATTTCCCCTTTAGTTTTAATCTTACTATTAATGTGTATATTTTAATAGATGAAGTCTCATCAGACACATTACATTATTTCCTTTATAACAGTTTTCTTATTTTCCTTTTTGCTTCACTTCCCATTCCCTGTCTCCTTTCCCCCAATTAACTCCAACCCTTCTTCATTATATAACCCATGTTAACTGCATTAAATATTATGTGTCTTTTGCTTTTTTCATTATGATTATACATAATTATATAAGGCACATATATGTGTAAGTATGTTTGCATCTATACACAAACTACACATGCAATACACATATAGATGTTTTGCCATTGTCATAAATTTGTATGGATTTATTCTGCTAATTTTTCCTTTGAAATAATATTAAGCTTATAGGGATATTACAAAAACATTAGAGAATAAATTACCAGCATAATGTCTCATTGCCACCAAACACTTACATTTCTAATTCCTATAAAAATATGGTTTTCTATAGATAAGCACAGCATAACCATTGAAATCAGGAAGTAACTTTGATAACCCTCTGATTTGGTTCAGTTTTTGCCAGTTGTCCTAATAATGTCCTTTATAGCAAAATGATAAATTATATGTGACGTTTAGTTACACCTCTTTAGTCTCAATCTGAAGCAATCTTTCCTTGAGGCTTTTCAAGATTGCAGGTCACCTATTTTGTACAATTTCTCTCAATTTGGATATGTTGAGCCTCCTTCATGACTACATTTAAGCTTTGAATATTTTGGTAAGAATATCTGCGATATGAATATTTCAATATCATGACAACCCCAGATTAGATGCTGTTCTATGTCAGTATCATAGTTGGATTCACAAGATATAATTAAATTTAGTGACTTGCCAAAAAAACAAAAAAGCATAGCCAATATGTGACAGATTCTATCCCTAATAATGTTTTACTACAAAGCTCAAGATCTTAGCTACCAACTTAATTCCTTAAACAATACTTTATACCTATTGCCTCATCTGATTCTATATCAAATAGATAGAATATACATTTTAAGTGTTATTTACCCCTGTCTACAATTGAAATATAGGTTTAGTGAAACACTCCAGCTCACATTGGTAAAAGTGATATAATTAGAACTAAGCCTTCAATCTTATGATTACTAGGTCTGGGTTACTTTTACAAGTGTAAAGCAAAGTAGACTGAAGATTATTTAACCTTTCTCACTATTTATGTCACAAATGATTGGAATTTTCTCAAAAGCAGGGGTTGTATTTCATAGCTTATAACATTTCTAATGACCAACATTAATATTTTGTTTATCTTAGTTGACCAAACCTTTTTAACTTTTTTTTTGTACTGTTTGCTTGTTGAACTCAGTATACTCTGAGTGGCAGTTCTATAGTTAGATTCTATATATCAAAAGATGGTACTGTGTTATAAGAGGCTTAATGGACAATTCGACTCTAATCTCTATGTTTACTCTATCCTATCATTTTTATGATAGTGGAGGTTTTTTGTCTTTTCCTCTCAATACCTTTAGACCATTAGCTATATATATTTTGTCTGACTCTATTAACTCTATTATTTTGAAAACCTGTTTTTAATGTGCTGATGTCTGGGAAAACTAACTAGTTATAATAGTATTTTGACTCTCAGACAGAGCTTGAGAAATCCTTGACTAAAGTGCAAGAAGGTAAGTGTAGACTTTCAAGGTCACTGGATCTTCACAAGTATGGGGGGGGGATATTTTAATTTATTTAAAACTGAGCAAGAGTCATCATATAAAGAGATATATTTTAGCTTTAAATGTTAATGATTTATCTATTTAGCTTACCACCACATGTTGAATGTTGTGAACTGACCAGAACCAAATATTCTTTCACAATAACTAGATTATCTTTGGTAACAATTAGGAATCACCAATATGGAGTGGAAAGAGTGAGCTAGTGTTCTCTGTCATAACTTTGCTGGTGCTTAGAAAAGTATGTATCCATCTAGATATGCTACACACAGGCAAGTAGTATTTTCCTTTTTATGTGCCTGACAATATCTTATACTTAAGTTCAAAATGAAAGTATTTCAGAGACAGAACTCAATGTGATAGTTAGCATCAGGCAGTAAGAAATTCTTCTATGGAATCAACTTTTTGGCACCATTCCAAATGACAAAGAACTCTCTGGTTCCTACAGTTCATTTATATAATCCATATTATCTTTAAGCACTCTTTTCATCAATTATCACTCATGTGTAACATTTATTAATGTAATAAAAAGATCTAGTTGGCCTTAAAGAAATGCTTGTTAATATTACTTCAAAATGTGTTATGAAATAGTACATTTTTTCTTAAGATGTAGAATAAAACTAGCACACATGTACCCCTTAATCTTTTCTCTCTCAAGGTGAGAACAAATTTAGAGAGATACACATGGAATATGTAAGAGAAAGATAAAAAAAATTGCTGTAAGTATGGTTGATTGAAATACAAGAAAAACTGGTCCACTATTTTTTTTATTATAATAAATTTACCCTTTCAGTTATAGGAAGTATAATGGCAGGCCCAATCTGTAAGTACTAAGGCATATCAATAGCAAAGCAGACAACAGATCTGACTTCAGGAAGCTTACATTTGAGTAGGAGGAGAAGAAATATAACAGAATATATCAGTAAGTTACACAGAGTTTTGGAAGGTGATAGATTCTATGTGGAAAAATAATACAGAAGGGAAAATGGACAGAGTACGTGAGGAATTGCAAGTTGACAGTGACAATTTCACTGGGTCTATCAGGTGCAGTACCATGACCCTGAAGTTTAGTTCTGCCTAGTGTATTTGAGGAAGAACAAAAAGCCCAGTGGGACAGCAGTAAAGAAGGAGAGGAGGAAAATCATAGAAATGAAGGCATCCTGTAATGGGACAGTTGTTGACATAACTACTCTAAGTGAAATGAGGTACAACTAGAAGAATTTTATTAGAACAGGGACATAAATGGACTTAAAATTTAAAAGAATCATTATGGATTCTCCTGAGAATAGTCTTTGGTGGAGTCATCTGAGAAATCATGAAAATTAGGGTGCTATTGTAGTAGTCATGACAAGGCCTAATGTAATATCCAGGAAACAGTGAAAAGTATTTTCAATCTTCTTATAATATGTAGGTAGAAACTAAGTATTTGTTGATGTTGAGATATGGGATAGAAGATAGAAGTTAAAACAGGTAACTAAAATATAATCTGAGATACTAAAAGAATTGAGTATCCATTAAACAGAATGAAAACAATGTCAGGGTCAATCAATTTTGCACATACTAAATTTGAAATGTCTTTTGACATCTAATAAAAGTTGTCACATAGATAGTTGGGTGTGACTCATGGAAGAAGTATGGACTAGAAATGTACACTTGAAATGCTGAGCATTTAAATACTATTAAAACTTTGAGAGTGGATGGAGCTATTAAAGCAATGAATGTAGAAGACAATTGAACATTGATTTTAAGGTGCTATGGAGATGAGGAGAACCAAGAATGGAGACCATGGAGACCATATGAAAGCTAAGGGAAGCTTTTGAAAAATTGCTTGAATTTTCTAAGTTAAACAGTAATTAAGGTCACTAGATGAGAATAAAGTTGGGGTAGGTTAAGTTGGAGGCTCGAGGACAAAATGTTAAACATGTAGGAAAAAGGGAGAAGGATAAAGTATTATAGCAAAAATGAATTATAAGAGATGGACAGGATTAAAGGACTTAAGGTATTCTCACGTAGTACAGTGCCATTCTAGACTAGCTGCATTTCCAAGTTTCAGTCTGTTATATTTGAATATCATTTATTATAATACTTTATATTTTTAGAAAATTGAATAAACTGTATTTTTACATAAACTGATTTCAAAAAGGAAATTTTATATCAGAATCATAAAAGACAAAAACAACACTACTTGCAGTAAAAAGTATACATCACTTCATATTAAAATACACTTAAAGATAGAGCACATGGTAGGGCACAAAACAAGCCTCAACTAATCCAAGAAAATTGAAATCACATCAAATATTCTCTTGAATCAAACTGCCTTGAAACTAGAAACCAATCTCAAGGAAAAAATGCAAAAACATTCAAATACATGTAGACTGAATAACATGTTATTAAATAATAAATGGGTTAACAAGAGATAAAAGAAAAAAACAAAAAGTGTCTGGAGACAAATGAAAATGAACACACAACAAACCCAAAATCTGTGGGACACAGTGAAGGGATTCCTGAGATGGAAGTTCATAGCAATACAAGCCTACCTAAAAAAGATAGAAAAATCTCAAATAAACAACCTGACCCTACATCTAGAACTAGAGGAACAACAACAAACAAAGCCCGGAGTGTATAGAAGGAAGGAAATCATCAAGATCAGAGCAGAATAAATGGCATAAGGGCTCAAAGAAGAATTCAAAGGATCAATAAATCCAGGAGCTGGTTCTTTGAAAAGATTAACAAAATTAACAAGCCTTTAACCAGAACTGTCAAAAAGAAAAGAGAGAGGACCCAAGTAAAATCAGAAATGAAAGAGGAGAAATTACAACCAATACCATAGATACAGAGGATTATAAGAAGCTACTATGGATACCTATATGCCAAGAAATGTTACAACCTGAGCAAAATGGACAGATTTTAGAAACATATAATTTTCCAAAATTGAATCAAGAAGAAGCAGAAAGCCTGAATAGATTGATAACAACTAGTGAAGTTGAAGCAGTAATAAAAAATCTCCTGGCACACAAAACCCTTGAACTAGATGGCTTCACAGGTTAGTTTTACCAAACATTTAAGGAGGAGCTAACTGCTATCCTCCTCCTAATATACCAAAAGATTCATGAAGAGGGAAGATTCCCGGATTCTTTCTATGAAGCCAGTATTACCCTAATTCCAAAACCAGGTAAAGACAAAACAAAACAAAACAAAACAAAACAAAACAAAACAAAACAAAACTACAGGCCAATTAGCTAATGAACACAGATGCTAATATCCTCAACAAAATAGTGGCAATCTGGATCCAGCAATAAATTAAAAGATCATATATCATGATCAAGTAGGATTCATTCCAGGCATGCAAAGATGGTATAATATTTGCAAATAAATAAATGTAATATACTATATAGACAAAATGAAAGACAAAAATCACATGATCATATTAATAGATGCTGAAAAAGCATCTGATGAAATCCAGCACCCATTTATGATAAAGAACACTCAGCAAAGTGGGAGTAGAGGGAGCATACCTCCACATAATAAAGGCCATATATGAGAAAATTACAGCCAACATCATACTCAATGGGCAAAACCTGAGATATTTCCCGCTAAGATCAGGAACAAGACAAGAGTGTCTACTCTTTGCACTTTTATTCAACGTAGTATTGGAAGTTCTAGCTACAGTGATCAGAGAAGAAAAAGAAATAAAAGGCATCTAAATGGGAAAGAAAAGAAGTAAAACTCATTATTTGCAGATGACATGTAGAAAACCCTATAGGTTGCACCAGAAAACCACTTGACCTACTAAATGAATTTGGCAAAATAGTGGGATCGTCGTCGGCAGCCGTCCGTCTTGAGAGACGATGGTGTAACTTCTCAAGAGTCTATCTGCACCGCCGAGAATGGCTGTGCAGTCCGACTCGGGAGTGACACGGTATCTGTCTCCTCCCGTGTTGAATCGACATCTTGCGATGACGCTGGAGTGTCCTCTCCAGCGAAGCTGAAGCTACAGAGCCTGGGCAGGGTGATATGGAGGGTCTGCTGTTGCCCATGCAGCAGACCCCCCCTCTCTTCGCAGCTGAAGGGTCCAAGGGAAAGACGGAGTCAATACAGCTTGGTTTCAGGTGCGCCGCAGGAGTTGCCGGTGTTGACTACAACGTCGAACCGCCTTTGGGACTCCGGCTCCGGATTTTCTGTCGGGGTTTACTCCCTTAGCCTTTCCCCTGAAGAGGTATGCCGCAAGGCAGCGGAGGTTTTTTGGAGTCAGAGTTTTCCTTCTCTGATGTGCCCTGACTGGAAGATCGAACCAGCGACACTTAGCTTGCAGGCCGACGCTCAATCCACTGAGCTAAACCAGCCAGGGATACCAAGTCAATATTCACAACTCAAAGGCATTTTTGTGCACATATAATGAAATATCAGAAATATAAACTAGGGGAAAAGTCCCATTACTATAGTAACAAGAAAAATAAGGTACCTAGGAATAAACTTAATAAGGAGTTAAAGGATCTGTACTTTGAAAACTACATAACACTGAAGAAAAAAATTAAAGGAGATACAAGTAAAAGGAAGCAAATACCACGTTCGTGAATTGGAAGAATTAACATCATTAAAATATCCATATTACCCAAAGCAATCTATAGATTCAATGCAATCCCTATTAAAATACCAATGTCATATTTTACAGATTTAGGACAAATATTTAAAAAATTTATATGGAAGCAAAAATGACCCTAAGTAATACCAGCAACCTTAAGAAAGAAGAACAAAATGGGAGGGATCACAATATCTGATATCAAGCTATATTACAAGGCCACTGTAATCAAAACAGTCTGCTACTGGCATAAGAAGAGAAACAGAGAACAATGAACAGAATAGAGAACCTGGAAATAAACCCATGTGTCTATGGTCAATTAATATTTGACAAAGATGGCAGGAGCATAAAATAGAGTTAAAATAACCTTTTTAATTAATGGCATTGGAAGATCTGAACAGGTGCATGTAAAAAAATGAAACTAGACTACCAACTTACACAATACACCAGAATAAACTCAAGATGGATCAAAGACTTAAATGTAAGCCATGACACCACAAATATCCTAAAGGAAAGCATAGGCAGGAAAATTTCAGATATCCCATGCATCAACATTTTTGCCAATATCTCTCCTAAGGCAATGGAAGTAAAAGAAAGAATAAACAAATGTGACTACATCAAACTAAAAACTTCTGCATGGCTAAACAAAACATCAGCACAATGAAAAGAGAACCAGCCATATGGGAAAACATATTTGCCAATGATACCTCAGACAAGGGTTTTACCTCCAGAACATAAAGAACTCATGACTCAACACCAAGAAGACATACAATCCAATTAAAAATTGGGCAAAGGTCCTTAACAGACACTTCTCCAAGGAGGACATACATAGGGCCTATAGCATATGAAAGAATTTCCATCGTCGCTGTCCAACAGAGAGATGCAAATTTAGACTACAATGAAATACCACCTCACACCAGTCACAATGACCATCATTAACAATAAGTGCTGACAAGGATGTGGAGAAAATAGAACCCTAGTGCACTCTTGGTGGGAATGCAGACTGGTGCAACCACTGTGGAAAACAATGGGGAAATTACCTCAAAAAACTAAAAATGGAACTGTGTTTTGATCCAGCAATTCCACTGCTGGGTTTGTACCCTAAGAATCCTGAAACACCAACTCAAAAGAACCTATGCACCCCTATGTTCATAGCAGTGCTATTTACAATAGTCAAGTGCTGGAAACAGCCTAAGTGCCTACCAGTAAGAGTAGATCAAAAAACTGTGGTACATTTACACAATGGAATACTATACAGCAGAAAGGGAGAAGGAATTTCTACCATTTGTGACAACATGGATGGAACTAGAGAGAATTATGCTTAGTGAAACAAGCCAGGTGGTGAAAGACAAATACCATATAATCTCCCCTAATACAGGGACCTAATGAACAAAACAAACAAATGAGCAAAGTAGAACCAGAGGCATAGAAACAAGGAACAGACTGACAGTGACCAGAGGGAATGGGTGAGGGGGAGGAAGGGGAAAAGAAAGGGAAGGGTCTAGTCAAGGAACAAGTATAAATGACCCACGGACATAGACAGCAGGGTTGGGATTGACTGTGGGAGTCGGAGGTGGGCAGGGCAGTGGAGACCAATGGGGAAAATTGGGACAACTGTAATAATACAACAATAAAAAAATAAAATGTTTTAAAAAGTTAACATTTTGTTAAAGGGCCAATAATTTAACACCAACAGTGGCAGCACACAATTTTGGGTACTCTGCCTTATTGAACTGACAACTGCAATACTTGTTCTCAAATAGATTAATAATATAAATCATAATTTGTTTGCCTGAGTGAGAAAAGAAAAAATTGTCTAAATCCACTGACTTTTTTATCTATTTCAGAATCAGTAAGAGCAGGTACTTTGTCTTAATGTCCTATGAAATGTATAGAATCATTCTGTGTTTATAACATGTACTCTACCAGATGGTATGTGATGGCTGCATTCATCTTTAACATGAACAGAATATTAGTTTAGTGAAGATTTTTTTTTTTCAAAATTCCTATGTGCCAGTGTCTAAGCACATTGTTTAGTACATTTGCGTCCCTATTGGTGCTTCTGAAAAATGAGTGGCTTAAATTTTGAAGCAGTGATTAATTTGGTTGAACAAACTAGAAAGAATAGTTGCTTTGATTTTTAAAGATATTTTTGTCCTTTAAGCCAAAAAAAAAAACCAAACAAAAAAAACAACTAGCTTTATCTTAATTTATCATGTTGCTAAACATATGTCAGCAAACCAATGACTAAATTCCATTACAGCTAGCTATTCCAAGTGAGCTACATTAAGTCATGTAACCTGAGTTATGTATTTAACATTATGTTGTTTATATGAGGCCAAATAAAAAATAGGAGCCAGTTGCTACTGTTCTTCAACTGCCTAGGCATGTGTCTGCCTCATGTCCTTTTCACTCATCATGTTCTTTGCCAGGAGTGCTTGTCTCTACATGACATGCTCTCTTACCCTTTACAAGTGTTTACTGTACCACATTTTCAAATTTTCTTGATCACATATGTATATGAAAACCTTCTCTGTGCCCACCCTTTCTGTCTTTTCTGAATTATTTTATATTTCAGTATCATTTACTTATATCTGAAAACTATAAATTTTAACAATTGTTTTTCTCTATCTCTTTCTACTACAATATAAACTGGACAAAGGAAGATTTTTTTCTGTTGTTTACTTTGAAGCCCCTGTGTTTAACACAGTATAATGTTCGATAAATACTTATTGAATTAATGAGTGAGGACGATAAGTATTCCTATTATCTTTATTTTGTAGTTGGGTATCTTGCCTGAGAGGGGATGGTGCAACAGATCTGGAACCCAGGTGGCTGGCTCCAGAGCCTACCCAGTAAACTAGATGAGAAGGCCCAGGAAGAAGCATGCTACCATACCTTCTCTCAGACCTTTAACAAAGGGCTCAGATTTGACCCGACTTATAAAAATAAAAATATAGAAAATGTTTTTGGGCTAAAGATGAGTAATTATTATGTTATACAAGGTCAGTCTGGAAAAAGTGCACCCACTGTTAATATAACAGGAATGGTTTGCGCAACATCGATGTAACCTGGCAGCCAAGGAAAGTGGGCTGGAATGAGCATGTGTGAACAATGATGGCTTCACTGTACTAGTCAGTGGGGGTGGTAGACACCATTGAGTGAGCATGTGTACTGTGTGGCCATCACATTCAAAATGACTGAGTGAGTAGAGCAACTAATCTGCATCAAATTTTGCATTAAGCTTGAACATTTCTCCACAGAACCTATTTGGGTGATTCAGAAGGTTACAACTATGGTCAACTTGTAATTGGCAGCTTCATCATGACAACATACTCACTCAGTCATCATGTCTCATGTAGTTTTTTGGCAAAATATCAATCACCCAGGTGACTCAGCCTCTGCCCCCTCGTCCCCATAACCCAGATTTGACACCCTGCATCTTTTGGCTTTTCTCAAAACTAAAATCACCTTTGAAATGGAAGAGATTTCAGACTGTCAATGAGATTCAGAAAAATACAACAAGGCAGCTGATACTGTTTGTGAGAACTGTGTGAGGTCCCAAGGTGCCTACTTTGAAGGTGACTGAGGCGTCATTGTCCTGTGTACAATGTTTCTTGTATCTTCTTCAATGAATGTCTCTATTCTCCATATTACATGGCTTGATACTTTCTGAACATATCTTATTATTTTGAAAAGTCCAAAAATAAAACACAAGAAATCTGTACTACAATCTGCTTCTTAAAGATTAATCAGTTACTATTATCAATATAAAAGGTATATCTACCAATTAAATAATTTGTAAAGAACTCTAATGGGAATGGTAACAGAAAAAAAGTAAAATAATTTAAATGTTTTGTATTTTCCATTTATCTATGAGGCTACTATGAGGCTTAAATAAGAAAATGTATGAAATACATCTTCTGATTTTAACTTAAAGATTCACTATGCAATATTACATAAAATTTCTGCCCATCATTTACATAAGACTGGCTAGAGTCATGATTAGAAAAAATTTTTCTAATGATTTTACAAATATATTTTATGATGCATATATGCACAGGATTAAATCTTAACACTCCAAGAATCATTGCTTCTGCTGATTTCTCACATCATTTGTTTTATGTGTTATTTCTTCCTTTATATATTGACAAATAGAGATATATAGTATTTATACTAAAGCTGACACTTGTAATGGATAAATTTAAGAACCATCTTCTAGAATATACCATTCCACATGGTTTAGTTGACTGATAAATTATGAATCCTCCCTAATTACTACACCATTTGTCACAGTTCCTGAAATAACAATAAAGAATTGACTAAGAGGATAAAAGAAAGAACACAATCAACTAAGGAGTTCCTCCTAAATCCTGGGTCTTAAAGTTTTCAATATGGACATAACCTCACATTAAAGTAAAGTAATAAGATTATTGGTTCTCACAATCCTTAAAAGCCTAAGATATTTCAATAGTTAAAAAAATTAAGAAATATTTTAAAGTACCTGAAGGGTTGAAAGTAATTAATTTGGCTGAAAAAAATAGAGACTCATCTAAGAATTCTTATTATTTTAGTAACATAACACAATAACAACTTGTATAAATAAATTGACACCACATTTACAGTGATCTCATCCCATAAAAATAGTATTAAATATTAAAGTAGATCTGGAAAACTTCTCCCACAGAACCTGGCACCTTGTAAATATCATCTGTGATTATTCAACTGTCCTTGGACTCTGGAGTTTAAGTAGTCCAAAGGAGAAGTCTGGCCATTCATTAGCTGTGGTAACTAATAGAACTGTTCTTCTATGAACAGGAAGGGCTATGCAATGCATGTCAAAGCCATCTGATCTACCTGTAGAAACAGAGCCTCCCTACTGGTCTGGGCCTGGGAGTTCACACTCAGGCTTTAAATTGTCTAATCATTGAAAGGAATCCACTCAACTACCCCTATACCATCTTAAGGGCAGTACCTGTTAGTAATGTTAATATCTCTGCTGGGCCAGTAGCCTGTAAATAAAATTCCTCTAGCCATTTCAGATATTTCCTTTCTCCCTGGGTCATACTTAGGTAAATCCTTCTAACATCCCTTTTGTATCATCCAAAATTCTGTCTTCACTCATATCTTCCATAATGGGATTTAAGGGTTCATTAGCAAAGGAAATTAAAGAATACTTTAGAAGATCAAATTCCATTGTCCAGTGTCACAAATTAGAGTGTGTCTTTATTTTGGGTATGATAAACCCAGAACTCAAAGTCAGAAGCTATAGACTTTTGTCTCTCTAACTTGAGTAAAAGAGGGGGAAAAAGGATAATATTTATTGGAAACTTATAATATGGCAGATGTTATAGTCTGTGTGCCTCAACATAGGTAATTTCAATGAAAACTTCTAACATCTATTAACTTTTGTACTATAGATTTTATTTTATCAATGGAGAAATGGGAAAATAATCACAGAATTAATAAGTGAATCTAGTTTTAAATTCAAGCTTCCTGGCTCTATTTATGCTTTTTTGATTTTATATATTCTGAGCAGAAAAAGAAAGACATGGATTAAATGATTTTTCTACAGTGTAAATATTTATGTAGAACTTAACACGTTTGTTTAAATTGTAGAGATCGACTCATGCAAAATTAAATACAAAAACCTTAGGAAAATCATTACTGTATTTCCCTACCGGTAGTATTAGATAAACATTTAGAAGATATTCTCATTCATTGTTACTATTTTCAGATACATAAAAAGAACCTCTGGGATCACATATGAAATTCTTTATTTTATATCTTGCCATTAGCTCAATTTTTAATATTTATGCTATAAGAGTATCACAGATATTCTATGCTATACTGAATGAAAACCATATCAATCACTTGTTAATTGAATTATGTTTTCTCTCTGAAGGCAACTGATCGAGAAGGAGATCCAATAACGTATGCCATTGAGAAAGGAGATCCTCAACGAATTTTCAATCTTTCAGAAACGTAAGTTAAAATAATTTCTGGATTTATTACCTTTTCTTTTTTAAATGTTAATGTACCAGTAGTAACAGAACAGACTTCTAATCAGAGGCTTTCAGTTGTTTGTAGTTCTATTTATAATTTTTTAATGTATATTAATGAGAAGCTCGAGGGAGGGTATAATTCTGAATTCAGAAATTTTACCAGAGTGTATTTATTTTAAACATTTTTACTAGGTAAAATCCACTGAGGTGGAAACATTTCCTTTGCAGGCATAACCTGAGATTAATTAGATCCCTTTAAGCATGTCAGCTACTCCTAATAACAAGGACATTTCTATAAAGAGTAACTTGGCACTAAATTGTTCATTTAAAGGGAATTTTGTGAGGCAGAGTGTAATTCAAACACATTTAAAGTACTGCCAAAAAGCATCATTTAATTTTTGAATAATGTAGGTATATTCTAAAAAGTTAACAAAAATGTTGCACGTCCATGCTAAGTTACTTTGTGGTCTACGTAAGTGTTATTCTACTCACCTCTCTGAACATATCAAACATAATGTTCGCGATAACTATTGAGAAAACTGGGAGCAGGCATTAAGAAGAAATTGAGGTTTGCAGAGAGATCATTTGCTTCCTTTTGTAATAGCAAAGTTGATGTTTTGCTGTCACATATGGTTGGTCCTTCAAGAGCTGCACTTGCTACCTGTCTGATGTTTTCTGTGTGGTCATGAATGGCTTTACTCCCTGAAAGAATAGAAACCTAAACATAGCCCATGATTATAAAATGAAAAATTTGACAAATGAGCTAAACACCACTTCAATCTCAGAAACATGTGGTACATGATCTCAATCAAGGGAATCCTGTGTTGTCCCTTGGTCTTGTGAAGAACAGATGCTATTTTACATTAAATAGAATGCTACAACCATGTTTTAATATGCCTGAAAACTGGATTTCCCAAACTTTTAGACTTCGTAGATGAATAAACCTCCATTTAAAAATTGGAAAGACTTAACTGTTCTGAATTCCCCCACAGGTATTTACAAATCATACATGAGCTATAATTTACGATCATCATTAAAAAAAAAAAAAAAATTAAAGGCCACTTTAACAGTAATCAAGCCTGTGTAATACAGGTATAAGAACAGATGTATAGACTACTGGGATAAATTTAAGGGTCCAGAAATAGCTCCTAATATTTATGGTCAATTAATTTCCAAAAACAATGGACAAAGACTATCTAAAAAGGAAAGAATAATCCTTTCAACAAATGAAGCTGATACAGCATGCAAAATAATTAAGTTGAATCTGAACCTTATACTATTCATAAAAATTATCTCAAAGTGGATATAACTCTGAGAAGAAAATGCAGATGTAAATCTGTATGATTTAGATTAAACAATGCTTTCTTAGATATGCCATAATAAGCACAAGTGATTACCGAGAAGACTGATAAGTTGGATTTCATCAAAATTTGAAAAACAAATGTGCTCCAAAGTACACCACCAAGAAGGGGAAATACAACCCACAGACTGAGAGAAAATGTTTTAAAATAATGTATATGATAAGGAACCTCTATCAAGTATATATATATATATATATATATATATACACACACACACACACACACACACACACACACACACATATACATGCAGACATTTATAAAAACTATTAAAACTCAAAAACCAGAACCAATCCAAATAAAAACAGATAATTTAAATAAATGTTTCTACAAAAAAGATATATGAATGACCAATAAACAGATGGAAATATGCTCATAATCACTAGTCACTAGGGAAATGCAAATTAAAATCATGAGATACCACTTCACACCCTCTTAGAATGGCTCTAATGAAAAGGAAAGGAAGTAACAAAGATTGATGAGTATGTGGAGACTCATCATATATTTCTAGTGGAATGTAAAATGTGCACTCTGGAAAACAACTTATTTTCTCTAGATAGTAAACATAGAGTTACCGTATAACACAGCCATTCCACTCACATCTACTCAAGAGAAGTAAAAACATACATCCACATAAAAAGTTACACACAAAAAGTGCATAACAGAATTAGTGAATATTTAAAATACCAAAATATGGAAACAACCTGAATGGCAGTCTACAGGTAAATGGATTATGTAACAGATATCCACACAATAAGATATATTTTCCAATAAAGGAGAATGAGGCACTGAAACATGCTACAACATGGATGAAAGTTAAGAACATTATGCTAAGTGAAAGAAGTCATTCACAAGACCACATATGATATGATTCCATTTGTATGAAATACCCAGAATAGGCAAACTTATAGTCAAAAAGTAGACTAGTGTTTATGTGAGGCTGGTTATGCAGAGAAAAGGGAGTGACTAAGTGACTGCTAATAGATACAGTGATGAAAATGTTCTAAAACTGATCGCGGTGACGTTTGAAAAACTGAAAATATACTAAAATTTATTGAATTATACACCTAAATGGGTGAATTTGATGATATGCAAATTATACTTTAGTAAAACTGTAAAAAGAGAGTGAGAGAGAGACAACGGTGAAAATTTTTCACCTGTCCTGCTAAGCAGGAAGCCCGGGCCTTTCTTTGTTGAAAATTTACATTCCTGTTTTTCCTTTGATGCTGAGGGATTTTACAGCTGCTGGTTGTGAAATCTGATGAGACACCAATTTTACAAAAGAAATTCCCCACTTGTTCCGTTACCCTAGCAACCATTTCTCTTCTACTTTTCTCCTCTCTGCTTTCAAAACCAGGGTCACCTAGCTGGGGTACAAAAGTTCTTTAAGATGTGAAAGATGTCCATGCAGCATCCTCTTTGATGAAACGGACCTCAGTTCTTAATACTACAGCTCTTAGGACAATTCCTACAGCTATCTCCTTAAATGCAAACTGCTTCTGGGGTGGAGGAATAGAAAACTTCCCTTCATCTTTTAGCTCTTCTGGCTGTGCTGAGAATTAAATTGAAATGAGACAGATTAATGGGACAATATAAAAAACTTTGATTATGTTTGTACTTGTAGAGATTCCATAAGAACATGGGGCCTGAGGACAAATCAGGCAGTTGAGGTTTGTATACTATCTTGAACAAAAGAGGAAAGGGTGTGATAGTTGTTGGGAACTTCAAGTGGGTAAGGTAATTCGCATGGAGATGGAATTGGTAAACAAATGTCTGCTGGGTCATTTTAATAACAGGACACAAGGAAGATTTTGATCAAATGGAGCTTGCTAGGTTCATTCCTACCTATAACACCTAACACATATTAAACCATAGTTGTCTATAATAATAGCTCCCTGCCTGGGGCAAGTCCTCTATCTAAATTCTTTTAAGCAGTTAAGAGGAAGGTCAGAGTTTCTTCCTGAGTCATTTGTTTCTAAAAAATAACCAGCTTAAAATAACCAATATCCCAAAGAGGCATAATTGGTGTATATTCTTCACCCCCTTCGCAGCGAGAATAGGGCAGGTCCCTGGTGTGACTGCATGGTTTTGTTTAGATTGTTCCTGATTTCAGGTGCAGGAAACAGGGCCCATTGCTTTCTATCACATGCTCATTTTACCTCGGCCTCCTCACTACTGTGTTCCTATTGATATTTATAGGCTAGCCTAGACCATTAGCAATACATTTCAGTACATTTGAAATGGGGAAAAATTGAAGTTTCAATTCCTTCTCTCTCTGAAAGTTCTAGAGTATTTGTGCAAATTTGTGCCACCACTTCTCTGTAAATTGTAAGGATTAGAATAATTCAGGTACTGTTTCAAAAAAGTAATATCAAGGAAATAACTCTCTCTCTTATTAGACACTGAAATTCATACAACAGTATTATTGGTTATAATTTATTTCTTTAAACCAAGGTACATGTCTTTGTTTACTTTAAATATTGTTATTGTATGCCATGATGCAAAGTTTAGCAATGATCATCATTATAATAGTATTATTTTAACTTTTTCCATTGATACAATATGCCAAACATTTTTGTAATTATTTAAAAATATTAGTAGTAATGAATACTAATTTTAATGTTAGTATGGATTTACGAAGTGTTGAATTGTTAAATATATTGTAATGACTGGAGTAGCCAAATAGGCAGAAAGACCTCACTTTTTTGAGTAAAAGTTCTTGTTTCTTAAAAATGACAACCATTTGTTATGAAGATCATTCAATATGATGTATTATATGGCCAAATCTTTATGATTCTGTAGTGTAAGGCATTATTTTTATAGTTTTATAGTGCCTGTGTTGATAGTTGCATATAATTCAGCAACTGTTTATTCAGTAGACATTCACATATAAATACACATTTAAACCAGATACAAGTAAACTTTTTAAATAAGTATAATGGCAAAATATTAAAGTTATTTATTGCAAGAGGTTGAGGAATTTTTATAGATTGTCATCATTGTAGCAAAGGGTATGTAATGTAACTCTTAAAGGCTGTTAAACTGAAGAAACCTGAAGTGTTATTTATGTTCCTTGTTAGAAGTTTATTTCAAATTTTTAAATATTCACTGAAATTTTTATTCCTTTTCTATGTGGTTAAATTCATTTTGACACTAAAAGTTTGTTGTTCATATCAGTTCAAGCTTTATGATTATATTGGACATTAACAATATAAGGAAGATAATATACATTCTATTTTCTATCAGTTCTACTTTCAAAATTTATGCTCAAATCAAACTACTTCTTACACCCTTCACTCTGCCACCTTAGTTTATTCCACCATCATTTTTTTCCTCAAATTCCTACCAGTACCTGACTGTTTCTGTCAGTCTGTGTTTGTGAATCGCTAGTTACTATTTCACGTGGAATGCCATATGAAACTTGAAGCGACCACAAATTGTGAAGTATTCTCTAATCTCTCTAAATAGTATTGTTAGGCCTGAAACACAATGTCCAAAGCAACGTGCTATATCTGTCACTTATAAGGTTCCAACATTTATAAGTGTAAATGATGTTAAATTGCAACTAGAAAAATGTATTCAAAAGTTTAAAGGAAGCATAGAACAGAAAGCATGAAAACCGTGTGACAGTCTCTCAGTCCATAATGCTGCAACTATAATATTTTCTAATAAACAAGGCAATTTGGGAAAACAGTTACTTATTATAGAAGCAGGTTTTAAATGCTAGCCTCTTGGTTTGTTTGGAAGTAAGTACTCTCTACTATTTGTTATTTACATTATCTAACTTTTGAACACCATTTTTTATGGTTAGGCAATCCACCTCATGGTCTAAAGAGTTTGAATTTGTAAATCTTAGTACATTTCAGGAATATAGCCTGAGGAAATTCTGTTTAATATAACTAATGGAATTGAGTTGAAATGTACATAGCATAAAATACCATTTTGGAGTTAACAATGCAGTGGCATTTAACGGAATCACAATGTTGTACGATTACCAATTCATCTACTTACAAAATACATTCATCATTCCAAAAGAAAACTCAAGCCTATTAAGCATTTATTCCCCCTTTACCCTTTCTGTAAGCCCCAAGCAAACAACAATTTTGTTCTATCTCTCTGGATTTATCTATTCTGGATATTTCGTATAAAATGGAATGACACATGTGACCTTTTGTGTCTGGCTTATTAAATAAGCCTCATGTTATGATATGTTGAAGCATGTATCAGTACCTCATTCCTCTTGATAAATGTATAATACTGCATTGTATGCACAGACAACAATTTGTTTATCCATTCATAAATTGATGGGCATTTAGACAGTATTTATAGGTTTTGACTATTATGAATACACTACTATGTACATATATGTGCATGTGTTGAAGTATCAATTTTCAATTTCTTAGTTATATACTCAGAACTGGAATTGTTCAGTAATATTGTAATTCTATGTCTACTTTCTGAGGAACTGCCAAACTTCCCCACAGTGGTTGAACCATTTTACATTCCCACCAGTAATATACAAGGGTTTAAATTCCTCCACATCTTCATCAACATGCTATTTTCTCATATGTTTTGTTTGGTTTTGTTAATTATGGCCATTCTAATAAGGTGTGACGTGGTATTTCATTGTAGTTTTCATTTGTATTACCTTGATGACTAAAGGTGTTAAACAACTTTTCATGTGCTTGTTTGCTCTCTGTAGATGCATTTGGAGAAATATCTATTCATATCCTTTGCCTACTTTTAAAATGGGTTGTTTGTCTTTTGGTTATTGAATTGTTAAAATTCCATATATGTTTAGGGAACCAAACTGCTATTGGATATATCTTCTCCTATATTGTAATTGTATTCACTTTATTAGTAATGTCATTTAATGCATATTTTTTTTGACAGCTCATGCTTCTGATGTCATATTTAAGCATGGATTGTCAAATCCAGATTTATTAAAAATTTCCCCTATGCTTCTGAGGTGGATGGATGTGCCTCACACACCCTAGGCTCGGTTGGAAGTTGCTCTGTCCAGCAGAGGCTTCGTGACCACAGCGGAACAAACTTTTACCCAGGACATTTCATTATGTCTGGGGGAAGGAAGGTGGCTGCTCTCTCTAGTGGAGAACAGCCATTAGACCTTCTTCCCTCATGCCTTTTATTAAGGAGGATACACATGAGAGGTACAAGGTCAAGATTCATGAATCATCAATAGTTTGCAGGCATTAGGATTACAGTTGACAGTAACAGATTACATGTACTAGTACAGAGGGTACAGTGACCAGTCTGTGTCAGGGTCTATCAAACATCTTGACGCCACACTGGCAGTAGGTGCAAAGTTTCATACTTTCCTTGCTAGAGATTGTTTATGTTACATTAATGATAAAGAAAGCAGAGCAAGTTCTAAAGCATAATAAGCATTCTTCAAATCCAGTTCCCACCGAAACCCTCTGAGTGGCTTTCGGTTATGTCTCCTGCGCAGCCTTATGTTGAGACTTAAAGACAAGCCCAGATGGGGTGTCGGCAGCAGTCATGCTCAGGCCGGGGCTACAATTCCCTAAACCATGAGAAGTGGTTCCCTACATGCTTTTGTTTAGACTTTTATGGTTTGAGTCCTTATATTTAGATTGTTGTTTCATTTTGACTTAATTTTTACCACATATGGTGTAAGGCTGTCCAATTTCACAGTTTTACAGTTTCCAATTACCCCAGCATCATTTGTTGAAGAGACTATTCTTTCCCTATTGAATGATTTTGGCATCTTTGTTAAAATCAATTGATCACAGATGTATGGGTTTATCTCTGGACTGTCAGTTTTATTCTGTTCCCCAGTATACATGAGCACTTTAAAATGCCCTAATTTCCAAAAACTGTCTACTAAGTTTTTCCCTCCAGGCTTCTGGAGTTATATTGTATGCCTTACCTGTATGTTTTGCCTTGGGTTGCTCCTTGGCTTCTGGTTGCTCCTTTCCTTACAACATTTCCAGAAATGCTCACTGCTTTTCTGACATGAGTGAGTTATGAGTTAGACAAAACAAAGACAAGCCCATGTATTGTATCTTCAGACAGCCTCTAGATTAGTTCAAATAGACAAACACAGATCTTTGGGAATAAGGATAGCTCTGCTCCTTCCAGAAACAGGGACCAGAATGTGACAGTAAGAATGTTGACTGCCATCTTCAAAGCTACTCTAAGCCAGGGACTGGGGACAAAGAATAGTAAAAATGCCACAAATCTTTCTCACCATTTTAAGTTGCATTTTTCTTGATTCTGCCTTTATTTGGTTATTGTCGACCTTTGACTGTTCTTCAGAGTTCTATCAAAGTTTGTTCTGACACTTTCTGCTTCATTTTTCAATGTTTTATGGAGAGATCTTCTCTTGGAGCTACCTACTTAACCATTTTCATTGATATCAATCTTGTGCAATAAGTTTTCAATCCTGTAAAATTTAAATAGCACTATTATTGATGTTTTATTAAAAGCGATTCTTACATGTTTTTAATATATGTACTTAAAAGATTTACTCTGTTCATAAATGTACCTTAATGTATCCTACTCTGTAACTTCAATCTAACCATTATTAAGATTCCTCCTTGCCAGTTATTTCTGGAATTTCATGAAAGGATGCTTGTGTGCACTCATGAACTACTCTTTCAGACATGAATAACAAAAGATACTAGCTATTCTTTTTTCTCTCTCTCTGTCCAAAGTACTCTGTACACAGCCTACTACATTGGGATACAGGTACATGTTATCTTAGGCAAAGGACTATCATGATAATAATTACCAGCCCATGAAAAATTAGCTCTTTATGTATAAAATGTCTATAAATGGAAATACTATAGAAATGTCTAGTGATTTGCTTATTCATTGTAGAGGAAAGAACATAGAGTCTTGAACTTAAAACTGAGGGGGAAAATGAAAAAGAATAACTCAATTTTCTTCTTTGTTTTATATACTATGATGAGGTTTTCATATTTCCTGTTTCTTAAGTTACTTGTGAATAAGTCTCAGAAGCAATAAATGTTATATTCTTCTCTTTGAATGTCATTTTGGAATGAGGTTATCTGAACCATCTGTGGTGTGGGTAGTTGATCCAAACCTGATTGTTATGAACTACCCTAGGAATTGGTTTTCAGTTATTTTGATAAAGCATTTAAAAATGTACAAGAAGCAAAGTCAGTTTTTTCATAGCCATACCATATGCTTAGAACATTTATTAAGTCCATATGAACAGCAACAAAATATAAAACACAGTAAATGAGACTGATTTTGATTCATTAGTGTTGACTTCAGGTACTCAACTACCAGATGTGGTATTAATTGCTTAAATTTCCCTATAACAATAATTGAAATTGAATTAAAATAAAAGCCTTTTATCAATAAGAAATAAATTATGTTTTTATTGTTGATACATATTTTAATATTTTCTTATATTAATGTAATATTTCCTCCACAGTAGAAGCTTTTTGGCCTTAGTGAAAATACCATGTACAGTGTCAGATCATAATATCTAAGCATAGATGTAGAACTTGTCTCAGAGAGAATTGTATGAGACCAAACTGTTATAAAACAAATTAAATTGGAGAATAAAGATGTAAATAGTTAGAAGCATTTATGCTCAATAATATAATGGTAAGAAGTAGTATTAAAAATATTCAAAGTATGAGAATTTTCCTGGAGGCTGTTCATCTCCCATTATACATAATAAGTTAACTTAAGAGACACCTAACTTAAAAAAGAATAGCATAATGCTAAAATTACTGGTGTATTGACAAAATGGTTTGTTTTTATTAACTGTCAAATGAAAGAGTAAATGCTTATACATTTTTTTAAAGAATAAAAAACATGGAGTCTGATTTATCTTTTGAAACAATTGTAATGTATTTAAATATGATTATAATAGAGAATAAAAAGAAATATTACAAAGAAATACTTATAAAAGTTTTAATACTTCACTGTATACTTTCTGTATTTCTATGATAAGCCTCAATTATTTTGAAATTATAAAAGAAGAAAAATAAATTTTAATCACTAGAATTTGTCAAAGATGGGATTTGTGTGTTTGCAGTTTGATTAAGGGTACATGTGTAACAATGAATTGGAATGGTGCAATAGGTTAGTTATAAGAAACCATTACTTGACTCAAAGGATTATGAAACTGCTGTAATGGAGTCTTTACCTTAAAAATAATCACAAACAAGAGATAAATCTTTCTTCTTGGAGTGAATTAAGTATTTTTTTTTTTTTTTGGAACATAGAGAATTAACTCAATTTACTTATTCAGTTTAGTAATTTTTCATTTTTGCTAAGAAGCTCAGCAGCCTGAAGAGCTTTTTTACAATTTTCAACACGAATTCTAGATTCATACATCTTAAACACTCAAGATGTGTTTACTGAAGGGGAAAAACATATCAACAGTAGATCAGGATAGCAGGAAGACTCCTGTGATAAAATATATGTCTTAATCGTTTGTTTGTTTTCTCTGTCACTAGTACTGGGATTCTAACCTTAGGGAAAGCGCTGGACAGGGAAAGCACCGATCGCTACATTCTCATCGTCACAGCACACGATGGCAGGCCGGATGGGGTAAGTACTCTCCCTAGGAAAGGGCTTTAAAAATACTATTAAAGACTCTGAGCAAACCTTGCAGTCTTTGCACTCTAAAAGAATTTATCACTATCATGAAATCGAGAATTAATCTCTTTTTATCTGGAGCAACTACTTATAAATGACTTGGGGAAATACTCTTTTCTCCAATGGACTTTTAATAATAGATGAACCTATACTCAATCTGTTATGGTGTTAAGCAACTTTTCCTTGCAGAATAGATTCTTGTGCTTTACATTCTTACCCAATTTATGTGGAAAATGAAATCTACCTTAGTCTAGGAAGTATTTGATTCTGTCCATCATTACCAGCAGAGTGCTCTGGGAGTCTTACTATGTTAGAACCTTTTTCCTTTAATGTTACTTTTGGTGGGTGGGGAGGAGTTACCAGGGAATTAGTGGATAAATATATTGAAGAACTTAGGAAAATAAGTTTTTTGATTCCACAGGTTATTTGTAAGCAGCACTCAAAATTCTGACAAATCCTTGATGATTGAAGTGGTTTAAAGGAGACCCTAATTGTAGAGAAGATGCATTTTATTTCCTCTGGACTTAAAAATTAGTTTTAAGAATAAATGAATCATTGAGTCATTTTGAATTTGTTTTTAATTCAACTGTATTCTTCAAATAACAGCAGCCACAACAGCCACAATTCTAATTTTTAAGTGCTGTAACATTTCAATTTTTGGCAACATGTTTTATTATTAGATGATTTTTTTCTCCATTTCCAGGCCACAGGTTTTACTTTTTTTCTTTCTTTCTTTATTTTTTCCTTTTATGAAGTGCTCTGGGTCAACATAACACTGTTCTCTGGAAATAATTTCAAAGTTAGTATAGCTATATAGGCAAGAATCACCCAATTCAAATGGTGACCTATCTGCAGTTTTCTTAGAATGATTTATTGGATCTATATGATAAAGTGTTTGGAGGATTACAATGTTCTTTTTAAACTTATTTGAAGAAGATTATTGAGAAATTTTTTACCATAATAAAAGCATATCAAATTTACACCTAGACAGTTTTATCACCTTAGTTAAAAATAAAAAAGAGATAATTAATTAAATATGTTAATTACAATTGGCCAATTATAAGCTACTTGTTATTTTTCATACATTACCTGAACAACCAAATATAGAAAATAAGATATTCATAACAGTTTTAGTAAATAGTGGAGTCACTATAAGACACTTAGATATTAGATGAGGAAAGAAAAATAGAACCTAAGATTTATATATATATATATATATATATATATATATATATATATTTAATACCCTTGATTAATATAGTGTCCCTGTATTAAAATATGTAAGGAAGTCAGTGGGAGTCTCAAGAAGAAAATAATTGAAGAACTTGACTTATGGTGCAAGTTTAATGGGTAATTTGGCAAGGAAATAACTGAAGGAAAAAATTCTAAAGAGGAGGGGAATTATTCAGCATACAGTAAGGAATATAATTAGAGTAAAGTAAAATTAATAAGGAGCATTCAGGTTAACCATTAGAATAGAACAAATAAATTAGAATACATAGTGTTGATATACATCACAATATAAATCAGAAAATAATGTTATTAATATTAGCTGGCACCTTTTAAGCCTGGCCTTAAGAATAACATTTCTTAGACAAGAAAACAGATTAAAAAGAAATAGTTTATTAAAACATCTAGTGTAGTCTCAATCTACTAATTTTGGTTTCTTTTAATTGGAGACACATAAGCTTGCTTTGCCTAAGCTACTGTTGTTTGAGTTTCTTGTTATTGTAGCCATATTCCTAAAGGTTAATGTTGTCACTGATTGTGGAAGGAGTTCAGAGCATATCACCCCCAATTATGCTACTTTGGCATATTGACTATTTTGAATTGAAGGCACTTGGAAAGCAGTAAATACAGGAAGAATGTTGTGACCATCTTTTTTTTCTTAAAAGCAAGATATAGAATTCTTAAATGAAAGATGCCCTTCCTGTACCAGATGAAAGCAATATTCATTATCACCAGGAGTGAGAAGCTGAGATCAAGGGAATGCTAACTAGCAGACCTTACTAAAATAATCGTAATCATCCTTTAGTCTCTATAAATAGTTTAGTCATTTTTCCACAGCTTCTTCTCTTAGTTCAAACTAACATAAAAGCAAGTAGCTTCACCATTTGGGGGGATCTTCATTTCAATACAGGGGTCTACCATGTTGTGTAAAACATGATAAATAAATGTGTATGCATTTTCCTCTTAATCTATCTTAGTCAGTTTAATTTTCAGACCCAGCTAGGAACCTTAAGAGGGTGGAAGAAAAAAATTACCCCCCTTGATTGTTAATCAGATTATAACTGTAAATTTCATAATGTTTGCCCAGATTTTCCAATAAAATGCTTTTTTAGCTCATATTGATCGGAATCAGTTTTGCTTAAATAAATAAATAAATAAATAAAATAACGTACAAAAGAGGCCCTGGCTGCTATGGCTCAGTGGCTTGAGCGTTGGCCTGCGAGCCAAGTGTCACTGGTTCGATTCCCAGACAGGGCACATGACGAGGTTGCACGTCAGGTCCCCAGTTGAGGGCGCGAGTGAGAGGCAACCACACAGTGATGTTTCTCTCTCTCTCTTTCTCCTTTCCCCCTCTCTAAAAATAAATAAACAAACAAACACATAAATAATTTAAAAAAGAAATAAAGTACAAAAGCTTCTTAAAAGAGGAAATGAATTGTATATTCCTTCAAAAGAAAAGGTGCATATGCGAGCTAGCCTAATTACTATTATTATAAATGAATTAGGTAAAATATAACTGCTTAAGAAACTTAGAATACATAAAATGGTCAATCAAAGATTTTTTCAGGTAAAGGGTGAAAATATTGTAATGAAGAATAGTAGCAGTTTTGTTAAGGAATATTCAACTTCATAAATGTGCAAGTAATTTCAGTTAAATATAAATTGCTAAAATCTAGAAAATATGATTTTATTTGTAATCATAATAACTGAAGAAATCTTCATATTTACACTAATGCATTACATGAGATATTCATTTACATGTACAGATTTTTCAACTGTTACTTACAAACTAAATGTATAAATAAAGGGCTTGTGCAAGCACTCAATATCATCAGGGCTGCCTGCTTTCTATTTCCTGTTCTGTCATTTATATTGTGTTTAATTTCCTATTCATTCTCATTACCTAATGTTCTGAAAATGGTTTTGTCACTCTAAGCATCTATTCTTCATTCCAGAAAAGCTAAAGGTAAAGATGAATGCCAGATAAGTATGCCCTCCTTTCTCCAGGGAACCAACGCTTTTTCGGAAACCATACCTGGCATATTTTCTCTTACAGTTTATCATCCATAAGTAACTACAACAAGTTGAGAGATAACTAATAAATAGGGCTTTTGGATTGTGGTTATGTCAATCAACTAGTAGCATAGCAAAAGATATAAATATGCAAATCATAGTAAAAATATAAGTTGCAAACTGTAGTCAGAATTTTTATGTGTTTAAAAACAAAGTTATCAGTTGTCAATTCCCAAATGGAAAGTATCCATGTTCAAACTATGAAGTTGCTCTAAAAGGTATATATTCTGACCAGATTCCATGTGTTCAGCAATACTGTTTTCCCCCTCAAAGAAAGATAGCTTGGTTCTATCATGGTTTTTGCTCTCTGAAAATTATGCTTGAATTATTTGATTATAACTTCTACATGAACACTTGCAATGTTTTACAATTTCAGATTGGCAGTAAACTTAGCCTCTTTGGCCATGAATTATTGTTCCCTAAATGTCTTTTAAACATGACAATATAAATAAATAATTTGAATCAAGAAATTGAATATTTAGCTGTTCAATACAAACAGGAAACATTAACAAAGGAAAAATATTTATGCAAGAAAAATTGTGTGAAATTCAAGTAATTGATTTCAATATAGTTGGTTTAATAAATTTTAGAACACAATACAGATGGTTGCATATATATTTTTTTTTCCTTGCTCTGACATTCATAGTGACCCAAACATATATGTTTCTGGTATTTTTTGAAAAAAAAAAAAAGCTGATAGATTTAGTTGGGTGTATACTTTTATAAGAAGAAATAACCATATAATTTTTTTAAAAAGAATGAGTGCTTATTCATTCTTTTTGAAAATCACAGACTTATATTTCTTGCTTGGGAATAAGAGGTTATATTTTAGTGTTTTCTGAAATGAATCTTCCAGAAGATTTTTTAAACTAGTATATAATCTTAACCAACTGAGACTCTATCCTTGATAATAAACAAAAACATTCTATAGGGCACTGATCCATATTAAAACATATTGCCATCTCTATGAACCAATCAAAAAATGTATGTGATTTTGTTCTACAACTAACTCTATAACAATTTCAATAGATTTAAAAGAATAGAATCTACTTTGTAGCTCAGAATTCCTCATTTTTAATGATTAACCAAGTGAGTTGGATGCAAGTGGTTTCAGGCCACTATGTCTGCCAAAGACATGGGTATTCTTTATGTTATATAAAATACACTAAGATATGGAGAAATACAAGGTTTGTCTATAAAGTATCCAGCCTTGCAATATGAAAAATAAAGACATTTATTGAAGAAGATACAAGATATAAGAAACATTTTACATAGGACAAAGACACCTCTGTCCCCTTCAAAGTAGGCACTTCAGGGCTTCACACAGTTCCTTCAATTGCCATGAGCTGCCCTGTAGTATTCTCTTGAATTTCATGGATTGTCTCAAATCTCTTTCCTTTCAAAGGTGATTTTAGTTTTGGGAAAAGCCATAAGTTGCAGGGGGAAAAAATCTGAGCTCTAGTGGGACTGAGTCACCTGGATGATTTGATGTTTTGCCAAAAAAACTGCACAAGACATGATGGATGAGTAGGTGCATTGCAGTGATGAAGCTGCCAATCACCAGTTGCCCATAGCTGCAGCTCTCTGAATCATCCAAGTAGGTTCCATGGAGAAATGTTTAAGCTTAATACAAAATTTGATGTAGATTCGTTGCTCTACTCATTTAGTCATTTTGAATGTGATGGCCACACAGTACATGACATGCTCACTCAGCAGAGTTTATCCCCACTTTCCCCCACTGACAAGTACAATGAAGTCATCATTGTTCATACACGCTCATTCCAGCTCATTGTCCTTGCCTTCCTTGCCATTCTTCTTATATTAACAATGGCTGGGATTTTCCAGGCAGACCTCATCATACCTACATGGTTCATAAACATTAACTCCTATTAGCCAGAGATGATAAACTTATAGTTCTCAGTTTACTTAGTGATCCAGTTTTCTTCTTCATTACCCAGTGATAATCTACAGTTTTGACTAAAGACCAATTCTCCACAGTGTCAGAGAATTTTGAAGAATAGGATAATAACCAATAAAACGAATTGACAGGGAACCACATACAGGCTGTCATCAAAAGTACCAACCAACATAAAGGAAAGTGATTAAACTCTAGAGCAGCTACTCATACATTCTGGCTCCAGGCTGTCAATTTTAATGTCTTGTTCACCCTTGGGCAAATTGGGAACTACTGTTACTGTAAAAACACATATCTTACTGGTTTTAAATCTAACACAACTGTTAAAGAAATGACATTTGTTAAACTGTTCTTTGTTATGAAAATAATAACATAAAGGAGAAAATATAATTATATCTTTTATTTATGAGATAACAATTGATTCCATACATATCCACATACATCTTCACACAAATTTGTTTCTGTGCATGCATATTTTAAATTAAGTGATTTAATGGAGATACACATACAGAAATGTACACAAACTCTAATTGTGCAGCTTAATGTATTTCCAAATAGTGTACCTAGCTGTATAATTAGTACTCAGAACAAGAAACAAAAATTAATTGGAACCTAGAAGCTCAGCTTTCCTCTTCCACCTTCCACACAAAAGTTACCCATCCTGACTTCTATCACAATGGAGGGATTTACATACTTGGACTCATATAGTATGTATTGTGTTGTGAGAAACAGAATATGTACTTCTATCACTTAGTCTCATGTTTATAAAATTCATCCATGTAATTACTTGTAACAATAGTTTATTCATTCTTAGTACTACTATATATCAATTCATTGTATTGCTCAAACACAATTTATATAATCATTGATGAGCATTTATATTGTTCCTGGGTATAGACTCGTCAGCAGCCGTCCGTCTCGAGAGACGATGGTGTAGCTTCTTAAGAGTCTATCTGCACTGCCGAGAATGGCTGTGCAGTCCGACTCGGGAGTGACACGGTATCTGTCTCCTCCCGTGTTGAATCGACATCTTGCGATGACGCTGGAGTGTCCTCTCCAGTGAAGCTGAAGCTACAGAGCCTGGGCAGGGTGATATGGAGGGTCTGCTGTTGCCCATGCAGCAGACCCCCCCTCTCTTCGCAGCTGAAGGGTCCAAGGGAAAGACGGAGTCGATACAGCTTGGCTTCAGGTGCGCCGCAGGAGTTGCCAGTGTAGACTACAACGTCAAACTGCCTTAGGGACTCCGGCTCCGGATTTTCTGTCGGGGTTTACTCCCTTAGCCTTTCCCCTGAAGAGGTATGCCGCAAGGCAGCGGAGGTTTTTTGGAGTCAGAGTTTTCCTTCTCTGATGTGCCCTGACTGGAAGATCGAACCAGTGACACTTAGCTCGCAGGCCGACGCTCAATCCACTGAGCGTAAGTAAAATTTTATTGGACTTTTAGAATATTGCAGTATTTATAAATCATTCTAAATAGTGATGTAATTTTTTTAGAATAAGTTTACTGATATAACCAGAACACAAATAAGCCATTATCAATACCCAAGAATCCCCTGTTGTGCATAGTAATTTTTAAATGACTACTGGGCATGGCTTATGAAAAATTATAAAGGCTTGGGATAAAGTTATATTGCTCAAAAGAGAATTGACTTTTGCTTCTGTTAAAATAGGAGCAGATCACCTTGATCCAATCAGAGTTTGAATGTTTGGTTTTAATCTGAATGAGGCCTGGTCTATACTTCATGCACCATTACTCATAGAGTGTAGAAGTTCAATCATTCCAACAGAAAGAATGGGGCACCTGCCAGCGCTTCATCTCCATGTTAGCTAGGAAGTCTTATTCCCATGACTGCTGCAAAATCTCTTCTGATTCACTTTCTCTTTATGCTGAGCTTTTCAGCCTTTCACCCTGTATCATGTAAAATTAGGACAAATCATGTCTATGTTTTTAAAAGCGGAAGTTTGGTAAATCTATTGTACAGGTTCATCATGCTTTTTTTCCACCTCCTTTGTATTTATATGTTGTTAAATATTTAATATAATAACAGAATGGATTTTTCATTTTCCAGCCGATGGTCCTTTCTTTTACTAATTTTGGTCTCTGCCTTCTGTGACCTGCCCCACACTGTGACAGAACCAAGTAGAGGGCATGTGCTGTACTCAGGCTTTGATTAGAGACAGCAGGTTTCAGCCTGAGTCACATATGAATAAATTCCTTAATTATGCATAGGTCATTGACCTACATACTATTCTCTGACCGCAGCAGGCCAGGGATTTACCATTGACCATGTAGCATGTAGTAGATATTACTAGTAGATTTACCTGCTTACCATTTCCTTAGGCTGTAGAGTTATAAAGTAATTAATTAGTGGTACACATGGTTCTAGATGTAAACACAGAAAATTACTAAGGTAGTATTTCTGGTAGCATTTGCTTACTTGAAAATGTCAGCTAAGTATTTTATACTGTACTAGTTTTATTTGTAAATATTGAAAAACTTAAGTGGTTAAAACTACAAAAATGTTATGTTTTAGAGAAAAAGGGGTGCATGTATAAACAAAAGCTTACCAGCGTAAAATGTGATCAAGATAAACACAAAATCTACATATGAGTGAAATCACAGGGTATTTGTCTTTCTCTGACTGGCTTATTTCACTTAGCATAATGCTCTCCTGGCCATACATACTGTCACAAAGGATACAACTTCCTTATTTTATATGACCGACTAGTATTCGATTATGTAAATGCACCACATATTTATTTTAATACACTCATCTACTGATGTACACTCGGACTGCTCCCAAATCTTGGCTATTGTAAATAAGGCTGCAATGAATGTAGAGATGCAATGAACATAGGGTTTCTTTGGATAAATACCCAGAAATAGAATGTGTTGTTCACATGGCAGTTCCATTTTTAGTTTTTTGAAGTAACTCCATAACGTTTTCCACAGTGGCTGCACCAGTCTGCATTTCCACCAACAGTGCATGAGGGTTTTATTTTCTTCACATCTTTGTCAGCACTTTTTTGTTAGTTATTGATGATAGCTATTCTGACAGGTGCGAGGTGATAGCTCATTGTGGTTTTAAGTTGCATTTTTTTTTTTTTGTGACTAGCAATATTGAACATCTTTTTTATGTCAATGAGTTATCTGTATGTCCTCTTTACAGAAGTATCTATTAAGGTCCTCCACCCATTTTTTAAATTGGATTGATTGTTTGTTTTGCTGTTGAGATTTGTAAGTTCCTCATAAATTTTGGATTATCTTCAGCAAATATGTTCTCCCATTCAGTGGATTGTCTTTTCATTTTGTTGATCGTTTCCTTTTCTGTGGAAAAACATTTTATTTTGATGTAGTTCCATTTGTTTATTTTTCTTTTGTTTCTCTTGCCTGGGGTGGTATATTAGAAAATATATATATTGACATGAGAAATGTCTGAGATTTTACAGCCTATGTTTTTTTCTAGGATTTTTATGGTTTCAAGTGTCAGTTTTAAGTCTTTAATCCATTTTGAGTTTATCTTTATGTATAGTATAATAAGGTGGTCTAATTTCATTTTTTTGCAAGTCCAATATTTCTAATGCCATTTATTAAGTAGACTATCATTACCCCATTGTAAGTTTTTGCCTTCTTTGTCAAATATTAATTGAATGTAAAGGTGTGGGCTTATTTTTTGGCTTGCTATTCTGTTCCATTGATCTATTTGTCTGTTTTTATACCAGAATCATTCTGTTTTGATTATTATGGCCTTGTAGTATAGTTTGATATCAGGTAGCATGATTCCTCCAACTTTGTTCTTCTTACTGAAGATTGCTGTACTATTTGGGGTCTTTTGTAGTTCTATATACATTTTTTGGAATATTTGTTTTAGTTCTCTGAAATATACCATTGATATCTTTATGGAAATTATGATGAATCTTTACATTGCTGTAGGAAGTATGGACATTTTAATGATATTAAAATTTCCTATCCATGAACATAGCATACATGTCCACTTATTTGTATCTTCTTCAGTTTCTTTCTTTAGTGTCATAATTTTCTGAGTACATGTCCTTTACTTACTAGGTGATAATTTATTCCTAGGTATTTTATTCTTTTTGAAGCAATTTTGAATGAAATTGTTTGCTTAATTTCACTTTCCGATAGTTTATTATTTGGGGTATAAAAATGGACTGATTTCTGGATATTTATTTTTTATCCTGCTACTTTACTTAATTTAGTTATCAGTTCTGGTATTTTTGCTGTTGTTGTTGGAATCTTTAGAGTTCTCTATATACAATATCATGTCATTCACAAATAAATGACTGTTTTACTTCTTTCTTTCCATTTCTTCTTGTCTGAATTTAATGAACAAAATAAACAAGCAAAATAGAGACAGACCCATAGACTAATAACAGGCTGATAGCTTTTGGAGTAGGGTGTTCATGGCTGAGGGGGTGGGGAAGAGGTGGAGGGAGTGAGAAAACAAGAAATGGAAAAAAAAACTTATGTACACATAAACAGTGTAGGAATTACTGGGGCGGGGAGGGGAGAGGGGATGAGGGTACAGGGAGGATAGATGGTGATGGGAGGAGACTTGACTTAGGGTGATGAACACACAATACAGTGTACAGATGATGTGGTACAGAATTGTGCACCTGAAACCTGTATAATTTTGTTAACCAGTGTCACACCAATACATTTGACAAAAATACAGAAAAGAAACTATTAATGTACTGATGTGAAAGATATCCAAATTGTACTTATAAATGTAAGAGGTATATAGTATTTTACTACTTTTGGAAAATAAAACAAAATATATAAAAAATAAAATAGCCCTGGCTGGTGTGGCTCAGTGGATTGAGCATAGCCTGCAAACCAAAGTGTCGCCAGTTCAATTCCCAGTCAGGGCACATGCCTGAGTTGCAGGCCAGGTCCCCATTTGGGGGCACACAAGAGACAACCACACATTGATCTTCCCTCTTTTTCTCTCTCCCTTCCCCCTCTCTAAAATAAATAAATAAAATCTAAAATAAATAAATAAATAATAAAAGAAAGGTAAAATCACTTTCTCAAACTTAGCCTCCAAAAAATACTTAACATTGAAGAACTTTCCCTTTTAACCTCGTCACTTGCTTTTTCCACTTATTTTTGAGGTTTTGAAAATTGTAAGTTTTCTCTTTTTAAAAAATTTTTGGAAAACTAAGGAATGGGAAATAGACAAATATCACAATTAATTGACATCAAAATAAAAAGAACTTCTCTCACATTAAGTTTTTTTTGTTCTCTTTTAAGACCTCAACGGCCACCATAAATGTGGTGGTATCAGACGTCAATGACAATGATCCAGTGTTTGATCCCTACCTGCCTAGAAATATGTCTGTGGTGGAAGAAGAAGCCAATGCCTTTGTGGGTCAAGTAAGGGTAAGTGGAATATGTGTTAAATGATGAAGCATCAGAATTATTTAAAGCACTCAATGAGAGCGCATGGGTATAATGCAAGATGATAACCAAGCGCGCACATTCTCAATCACTGGGCTAGATACTCTTCAAGATTTTTTAAGAGTCATATGTCCATTTGGATTTAACCCTTTGACTTGTTGATTTACATTTCACAACTATTGTATAATTTAACAGTGATTCTTTCAAGAGTATTATTTTCTTGTTTAATTTATATTATATTTTCTGTAATTATAATAAATTTAAAATAAATATGTAACTAGCTGTGCCATTAAGTATAAATTTGGTAATGAGTACCTCAAAATGCAATTGTTTAGATGTAAATTCATTTGGTGTATAAATATGTCTTTAACATCTACTGTGTACCTTATAATAATATATTACACACAACCTTTGTTAGCATACTCAACACTCATTTCCAGGCAACAACAGGTTCTCCTGACTTCTTACTGATCCTGATTATTATTATTATTTTAACAGAGACAGTACTTCCTCAGTTAGGCCATAGTTAATGGTCTAGAAGTCATAAGATGAAGGCAGATATTTAAGACAGTGTACCTATTTTGAGATACCTACCTTAGTTGAGGCATGTGTATGGTCTCTAGGCAAGGACGACACCTCCTCTAGGAGGAGTGAGTCACCCAGGTGTCCTGAGTCTATGTTTCTGAACCTTATCTCTTTCCTGTTAAAACCTTGACTTTTGAACAGAAGTTTTGCTGACACTTTGAAGTAAGACTTCTCTGTAATTCAGCTACTTAGACAATCAGACAAAGGATCTGGTTTCCATTCCAATATTCTCTCTAACTGTAAAAATGGAAGGTTTCTTTAAATACTATTTTAGAGAGCTTCTGGATTCCATACCATGCCCCTGATATTCGGAATGGTGAGTTTGAGCTTCTCAGTTTTACCCTCAGAGCATAGATAATATTTACAAAAACCACCAACTCCACAGCCATTATTGTCATCATTGGGCATATGTCTCCTTATACTTTTATGTCATCCCAGGAGACAGTCTTGGTAATTGTGCTGTTTACAACATGCTAGAGAGGCTTGATACCCTGTGGGCAGCAAGCCACTCAACTCCAAAGCCCTACACAATACCTCTGGTGTCAAATATTTTACTGTGGTCAGGAATAAATAGCTATTCCAGAAGTTAAGTAATACCAATAGGGAAGTAAGGAAGGAATGCAGAGAAGAGACAGTAGCCAGTAAAGAAATTGCTACCCACCACCCGTTATTAGGAGGACTAGAGATTAATTTTGAGGACAAATCTGGAAAATGGCACAAAACACATTTTCCAGAATTACTGATCCCAAAAAGTGATGGATCTTGCAAATTCATGCACTAAATCCTGAGAGTTCTTGGCCACGCATGCTGCTGGGGAGGAGGCACATTTTCAGCATGTCCTGCTTCCCATGCAAGCAATCAGCCAGCTCTCTGCAATTCTGATATAAAGGCATTCATCAGACTGCAGATGCCAGCAGCTGGAAGTTGTCCAGAGAGTATATATCCTCTGAGGGACATGCATGGGGTACTGGCAGCTTCTTTACACCAAGCAAAGTGGTAAAAGGGACATGTGCAGAAAACATAGAAAGGGGGTAATACCAAAGTTGACTCATGAAGAATGAATACTGGTGAAAGAATTTAGGGGGTGTGGATGGTGGGAAACTGTCTGGGTAAAGGTAAATTTATGAATAAAAGCATAGATGAATGAGCATATGTGACATGTCCTAATTACAGTCAAGATGTGTCATATCAAAAACATGTCTTTTTGCCAAGTTGTAAAAGGTGATGGGGGATCCCTGGTGGGTCTGAAATGTGGTATCATCAGATTTTTACTATTTAAAGATTACCCTGAGTAGATTATAATAAGAGATTCTTAATGCAGAAAGCTGAATTAGAAGGCAATTGTAATAGCCCACACATATGAGGCTTGAACTAATATAATATTCTAATCATAATAATTAAATTACGTTTCAATTGTCATTCTTGGGTGCCACATTGATGACAAAACTGAAAAATTTATTAGATATATCTACAACTACCCAGGTAAAATAAACAGGTATTGAAATCTTTTAGGGAAATTATCTTTCCAATATCAATTTACTACGTATCATAGTGATAAACCCATATGGAATATACAAACAATAACACGAAAGTAGACATTAACATAATGATTAATTTTAGTTAATTTTATTTTTTCTTTTAACTTATTTTTGCCACTTTTTCTAGTGATTCTTTGTCTTTGAAGTAATTACAACATTAAGCTTTTTTAAATCTTCTGGTTCTTCAATTTGGTAAGAAATGGTCTTTACAATTTATTTCAAATTAAAAATTGAAACACAGACCTTAGAACTCATAATTTGATAAAGTAGTAATTGTCCTGGTCTGTAGGCATCACGTGTTTTCTTAAAAACCAGTATGACTTTGAAAGTACAAAGGAAGAGAAAGACATCCAAAGCAGGTGCATCCCACAGATTCTGTGCAGTTCCAGAGAAGCTGTGATATTCGTAGAATGAAATTTTTATCCACTATAATGGTCTCCTGTTGCTGCCTAATGATAATTATGTAATACATTAATTTCACTAAATGAGTCATGCTCTGCTTATAAAACTTAATTGCAATTGTCACCAAAACAATTTCAACACACTTAAAACAATGATATATATGAATTTTACTTACTGACTTTGCGTTTTGTTCTGACAGTGTTTAGGTCTGAATAATCCAGTAATTTGAATTCGAATGTTAAAGGAACTTTTTATATATTAAGGCAGTGTTGTACTATCAAGCTTAATTAAATAGAGAAAACTGATGAGGCAATATTTATAGAGTATACGAAGCAAATTTTTTAATCAGCATAGTAAAAAACAAACTGCCAGTCAGTATTTATTTGTTTAACATAGAACTTATTGTACACAGGTATAGTACACCAAACTTAAATTTGAGAATCTTCTCTATGTACTCAAAGTATTTGCAGTAGCAGTATAGTTGGAGAAAAAAAGTATACCAAAAAATAACTAGCAAACACATGAAAAATAAATTATGTGTCTATGTCAAGTGTCAAATGTGTCATACCAGTTATTTACTAAAAGGAATGAGAAGCACCACAAGGCCTGAAGTTGCTGTGTCAGGGCTTGTGGGAATATATATAATCTGCATAAACTTGACAGATTACTGAGGTTATAAATTGAAAAAAAAAGAAAAGAAAGATACAGGGCAAATGGGGTACAAGACAAAACTGATCTGAATAGGCAGTTTGATAACCAAATGATAATCTTACAATAATGGGATGTTAGTTTAGAGGCATTCTGGAAAATTGACCTAAAACATGTTGAGTTCAGATTGGAAAGTAGGAAGGCCGAACGAAATAGCAGCTGGTACAAAGACTTTACTTGTCAGTATAGAGTTTTGTTTAGTACCCTTCACGGGATTTCACAGGAGAATGAATTTAAAGAGCTCTATGCGTATACTGACGCTGAACCACATGACAATAGTTAATTTTAAAGTGGGCCTCATAATATAAGGTCTCATAGCAGCTCCTGCAAAAGTCTAAGTTGATTCCACATTTCTGGTTGTGCAGAAAGTGAGGGAGAAAATATTTTTAAATCTATGTATGTCTGTATTAATTATTCTTAAATGAGATAAATAGTTGAGGGTAAAGCTGGGTCTATTGTTGGAATTAAGTATGTCATTTTAAACAAGTTTGATAAATTGCTTGGATATGTCTCCCAGATTCTGTTTATTTCTAAAATTGAAGGATGTGCTGGGAATAATTCATTCTAACATGTAAGAGCCAGGGAAATGAGCTTGGACCTGTTATGAACTATAGGTCTTCAGAAGTGGGTAACCATGATGCTTAAGGTTCAATATAGTGTGTGTCATTTTCATTTATATCTAAACTAATATTTGATGTATTTAATCTTGACATTGGGTTGGGGAGTGAGAAGAAGATTAATGAAAATCTATTTCAGCAAACACTGTCTGAGATTCAGGGTCACAAACAGAACTTCTTTGTACTTGTGGAACAGAATTTGGCATACGGGAGAATGAGATGGTGCTTGTCCCAGTAGATGCCTCAATGCATTACTGTGTGTGCTTGTTTGGGGTGAGTGGAGATTTATTCGGGTTGAGTAAGCGGGGGCATGGGGGGAGTGGAGGGAGGAAGCCTTGGAGCTCATATCAAAGGTTTCTAGCCTTCATAGTAGCATTTCCTTGAGTAGCTTCTTAGGGGCCCAGATTCTCCTGAAATGTCTCATCTCTGTTTTTCAGAGCCGCCCTGGGCTGTGAGTGTGCACACAGATGCGTTAGAGGCGGCGTGCTTGGAAACAGCATTGCCTGCTAACATTGAACAAGTTCTAAGTATTGTGTTCAATATTGAGTCAGCTACTTCCCAACAAACTTCCAATTAATACCTTGTAGAGCTTCTTAGGCTGCACTGACTTTTTAGCTCTAAGTAACAAAAAAATAGAGTGCTGAGTCAACAAAAATGTTCTTCCAGTTTTAAAACAAAAGAGGTTGAGTTTATTTAATCTGAAACACAAATGTATTCCCACTGTGAGATCTGCATGCCAAATCTCAGCAGCTATGAAGTGGTAGAGATTTAGTTTTAAACCCTTAAATCAGTTTAAAAATCATTAGTAAACTGCAGTGTTTAGAAAGGTAGTGATGGTGCCATTTTTTAAAATGATGTTTCCTTCAACAAGACAATGTAACATTAAGCAAAATAAATCTGACCCTCAGTGGTCTGTGTCTGATTAATGTTGTCATCTCCCTGTGTGGGTTCTAAAAATGAAATGAAGGTGGGGAGCTTTATGGTCTATTATCTATTTCTTGTAGCTCAGCATGACATTCACCAGTGCCTCAAACTATAATACTTCTTTTTTAAGTGGGCCACCAGTGGGGAATTTTATGGCTTCTTTTGTCAAGTCAAACTATATAACGCAAACACTGTTCTCAGTTGAGTAAAGGAAAAACAACCACCCAATTTGAAAAATGGGTGGCACTCATTTAAAGCTGCTACCTAAAAATGGAGATTTATATATCACTGGTGAGTATTTCTGAAACTTGGTGATCTTTTCGATATTCAGTTATCAGTTCGTAAATGGATTAGAATATGTTATGATTTTGTTTATACTATAAATACTTGGGACCTACCCTTTCAGCAGTTCTAAGTCTGACTACCAGTTACTATAATGAGTGTATCTATGTGTGCATTCACTTGTGTGTGTATATAAATAGTCACAGCTGTATAATCCCAGATGCACAATAAAATATGCATCCTAATGGTCACCAATGACATCTCCTGCATCTAAAGTAGATCTCTCTTTCTTGAGGCTCTATTATGTTTGCTTCTGTTGTTTATGTTTAAGGATGTCTTATTCTTTTTTCTTTCCCTTTAACCGATTGCTTCTTAAACCTTTTATTTTAAGTACAGTATTACTCATTTTTTCTATATTTACTGAGGTCTAATTGGTATACAAAAAACTACACACAACATTTACAATTTGGTGAGTTTGAGTTTGGACATATGTATTCACTTTTTTTTTTTTTTTTAATGTTACAATACTAGTGTGCCACAAGCATTTTTTTTATTTATTTGTTTGTTTGTTTGTTTATTTATTTATTTTTAGAGAGAGGGGAAAGGAGAAAGAGAGGGAGAGAAACACCACTGTGTGGTTGCCTCTCACTTGCGCCCCCAACTGGGGACCTGATGTGCAACCTAGTCATGTGCCCTGACTGGGAATTGAACCAGCGACACTTGGCTCACAGCCCAATGCTTGTATTCACTTTTGTTAACATCACCACTATCAATGTAATAAATCTGTCCAAAGCCTCCAAAACAAATGTTGAATTTTGGAATCAGTTGTTCTTCTTATTCTGCACATACCTTTTGGGTATTTCCACTCGTATTAAAGCCCACAGTTTTAATCGTACTTGGATGCTGATGTCTCCCATAGGCATATCATTAGCCCCTTCTGCTCCCTTAAGCTACAGCCTCAAATAGATATTTACCTGTAAAACCAACCAACTTGTGTTTCCTATAGGCATCTCAAATTCTACATGTTAAAAATTGAACCTTTATTTTTCTCTTCCCCAGAAAGGGGTACTTCCCTAGATTGTGCATCTCGGTTAATCACGCCCCAAGCCTAATGTTGAGATGCCATCTCAGTCTCCTCTTTCTTCCTCACTATCCATACTCAGTCAATCACCAATCTTGATATTTTACATGTTTCAAGTTATCCTCAAATCCTTTTTCAAACAACCATAGTCAGGCTCTCATTATTTCTCATCTTAACTTTTTTTTTTAATGTGCTTTATTGATTATGTTGTTACAGTTGTCCCAATTTCCTTTTCCCTTTGTTCCCCTCCACCCAGTGACCCCAGTTGCCCCCCCACCTTAGTCCATGCCCATTGGTTGTGCATATAGTTCTTCTCAGCATCTTCCTATCTACTCCACTCCCTCCTACTATGCTTCTTAATCCCTGTACCATCTCCCTCCCTCTCCCCCTTCCCCTCCCAGCTGACCTCCCCCCATAATGTTCCCCATACCTATAATTTTTTGCCACTCCTGTTGCCTACTTAGTTTGCCTTTATTTTGATTCCCTAGCTTCTGCTGTTGGTTGTTATGATACAGTTTTCATTTTAATATTTATAGTTTTGATCCTCTTTCTCCTAAACAAGTCCCTCTAACATTTCATGTAACAGTGGTTTGGATCTTATGAACTCCATCAGTTTTACTTTGTCCTGGAAGCACTTTCTCTGCCCTTCTATTCTGAATGACAGCTTCGCTGGATAGAGTAATCATGGTTGCAGGTTTTTGATTTTCATTACTTTGAATATTTCTTGCCAGTCCCTTCTTGCCTGCAGTTTCTTTTGAGAAATCAGCTGACAGTCTTATTCAGACCCCTTCGTACGTAATTCTCTTCTTCTCTCTTACTACTTTTAAGATTCTCTCTTTATCCTTAATTTTTGACATTTTGACTATAATGTGTCTTGGTGTGGTTCTCCCTGGGTCCAGTTTTTTGGAACTCTCTGTGCTTCCTGGACCTGTACATCTATTTCCTTCCCCTAGTTAGGGAAGTTCTGCTTCATTATTTTTTCACATATTTTTTCAATTTCTAGTTCTTCTTCACCTTCTGGCAACCCTATGATTCAGATGTTGGCCCACTTATAGCTGTCCCATAGATTTCTGAGCCTCTCCTCATTTTCCTCTCTTTTCATTTCCTCTTTCTGCACTGGTTGACTGTTTGTTCTTTCCCTATGTTCTGATTTGTTGATTTGTTCCTTAGTTTTCTTTCCCTCACCACTAGTTTCATATGTGTTTTCTTTCATTTCAGCAGGACTTGCCTTCATTCCTTCCCCATCTTGTTTAAGATCTGCTGTTAGGTCTGTAAGCATTCGTATAACCAAAGCTCTGAACTGTGCCTCAGAAAGATTTCCTATCTGCTGAGCCGTTAGATTAGATATTTGCTGTCTGGTCAGCTGTGTGATTGGGATCTCTTATCATGATCTGTGCCATCATGACAGTTTTGTGTTTACCTTTACTTCCTGGTTAGGGCTGTCACACCTCCTACGCTATAGGGGGCAGAGCCCTGGGCACTTGTCACAACCGGGCGACCCTTCTCACCACACCGTGGCATTCTGCGTAGGGGCAGGGGTCCAAGATGGATTCCTGCCATTCACTCTCTGCTGAGAGGCCAGGAGCCTCCTCCTCCGTCCCCATGCCCTCCGGCCCTCACGGTCCGAGGAAATGGGGGTCTGCCTTCCCTGGCATTGGAATCCCAAGCTGATGGCTCTGATCTGCAGCCAAGGGTGCTCCCCAGGGACTTCTCACCTCCCCTTGAATACAGGTGTCTGTGCTTACCGCTGCCCCGCTGCCGTTGCCATTGCTGCTGCCGCCAGCACAGCTTGATCTCTCTGCCCTGGATTCACCCTTCCTGCCTGTCCACACAAGCACCACTTCTTTATAATTTCATACATTGGACTTCCACGTAGCTTTATTTTCTGGAACTTCTGGTTATTTCTGGTTTTGCGGTACAGTAGTTGTATTCTTTCTTAGTTGTGGAAGGAGACGGAGCATGTCAGTCTGGGCCTCCATCTTGACTGGAAATTGTCTCCTCTTCTTGACAGGCTCCTCTCATCTGAACTGTTATTACACCCTCTTAATTGCTTATCTTGACACCGTTCTTAACACCTCATAATTGTCCTTGGTGTAACTGCTGGAATGATATCTCCAACAAACATAGTTTAATTATTGGAGGTATTCCACAATGCAGCAGATCAGACACACCTCCCACTTCTACTTTACAACTTTACTCCAGTTATGATAACCTGTTTGTAATTACTATAGATCATATGTTCTCAGAATGCTCCTCTGTCTCTTTCTTCACCTCTGCTCATACCCCCTCCTTGATTTTTCCTTTCTCTCTTCTTTATTTAGATAACTCATCTTTGAAAATTCTAGTCATGCATAATCTCTTCCAGAAAACTGTTTCTGAAATTTTGTATGTGCTAAGTGTCTCCTACTCCTACCTGCAAATTATCAAATTATACTATGCACAACTTTTTGATAGTACTTAGTAAAGTATATTGAAGTTACCTACATATGCAAATTACTTGAAATCAGAGACTGTGTCATATTGATCTTAGAAACCTCACTACTCAGATCAATATTGCCCCTTAGATGATATTAAACTGGACCTATGTATTAAAATAATCAAAGAATAAATGTTACATTGGTTTTCTTAAACATTGTAGAATGAGAAGATATATAATAAACTTCAACATCTAAACATACATATTTGGCTTACCTCACTCACACACTCACAAGTAAATATGTTTTCTTGGTAAATAGAGAAAAACAATTTTTATATTTGATATCTATCTACTTTTAGAATTTTAGCATGTAGTAAAAGCAGTGTTAATGCAAAGAACAGTTGAAATTTATGTTGGTACAGAGCAGAATATTTACCACCTGGGAGTCAAGGAAATAATAATGAAGGATGTTCACAGGTATAAGATTATGTGGGAAAAAACTGTAACTAGCCTGTTTGGTTATATTTTAGAATTGTGTTTTTATTCATCTATTTAAAATATCAACACCATTTAAATTATTTATATTTATATAAAAAGAAATGCCAACTATTTCTGCTTACAAATCCCTGATCCATTCATCTAGCTGTGCCTTTTAATGCTGCATGACTTATTTATGAGATCCAACCTTACACAAATTGCACTTCTGTTTGATAGACTGATGAGAATTCATGGCTTATTCACTTTAGTTGGATTCAGTTATTCTTCTCTACAAATGTTATAGCTCACTACAATTACTTATTCTGACTCTACTGCCCAACTAAGGAAGAAGCTTGGCAATCAACTTTAGGTTTTATAGGAAGCACTCTAACTGTTTCTGAAAGCCTTTATGAAGACCACATCTTGTCCTTTAACTTTATGAGAAGTCTATAATGTAAAAAAAGTTATATAAACATAATGGTACAATTTAATAAATTATTATAAAGTAAATAGAAATGTAAGTACAACCCAGGAAAATAATGCATCACCAGGAAAGCAAACTGCATGATTTTTACTATTCACAATTATTCAATACTTTCTTCCACCTATAATTAACCACTACAATAGTTTCTTGCTATTACAGATTTACCAATTAAATCAGCATCCATGAATAATAAAGTTTAATATTTTTTATTTTTAATGAATATAAACAAAATTGTAGAGTATGTATGCTTTAGTATCTGCCTTCTTTCATTCATCTTTCTCTTTGTGAGATTCAACCACATATCTGCCTGTACATTTATGCTATTTTTTTGCTCTATGTGACTAAATCACATTTAATTTTCATATTATATTATTGATGAGTATTTGAGTGGTTTCCAGTTTGAGGTTATATAATCAATGATGTTGTGAATACTGTTATATAATTGCACCTGTTGCTCATGTGCCTGAGTTTCTCTCTTATGAGTAAGAGTATATTTAATTCATTGAATATGCCAAAATTTTTTATAGTGTCTGTGCCAAGTATTCTGTGAGTTAGTGATAGGTCACGTCTGCATTCTTGATGTGTCAATCTTTCTAATTTGAACCAACCTGGTATGATTGTAGTCAAGATAAACATTTCCCTAATAAGACTGAACATGTTTTCCAATGCTTAATATCTATTTTGATATTTTCCCAATGTGCCTGTATAAATTTCATATCCATTTATCTATCAGGTTAACATTAATTTTTAATCTTCATCTGTGGAAGTTCTTTACACATTTAAGATATGACTCCCTTCTTGTTACTTGTATTTCAAACCTCTAGCTAAAGAGCTTGCATTTTACTTCCTTAAAGGGACCTTTAAATACATTCAGTTTTACTTTTCAGATTGCTAACTTTATCCATCATTTTTCAATTGTTACTTGATATACTCAGATCATGAAGATATTCTCTTATATTATTTTGTTTTATTGTTTTGTTATTTGTAAACATTAGACCTATTGTGAGAAACTCTGTCTAAATACTTATTTAAATACTTATTTAGTTGGTAAATTTTTTTCAATTCGTTTTCTTCCAGAGGGTTAGTTTTTCAGGTCTTATAAATCATTAGTATATTTTGAGTTTATCTGTGTCTATGGTGTAAGATTAGGGTCCAATTTCATTCTTTTTCATGTGGCTATCCAGTTTTTCCAGGATTATTTGTTGAAGACACAGTCCGTTCCCCATTGTGACTTTTAGATCCCTTGTCAAAGATTGGTGAACAGTTTAGGCATTGGTTTATTTATGGGATTTCCAGTTTGTATATTTTGTATATTTGTCTGTGTTTATGCCATATTATGCTATTTTAATTGCTGCAGCTTTGTAATATATTTTGAAATCAGGGAATATAATGCTGCCTCCAGTTTTGTTTTTCTTTCTCAAGATTTCATTGGCCACTCAGTATCTTTTGTGGTTCAATAAAAATTTTAGCATTTAAAAAGTTGTGTAAAAAATACCATTGGATTTGATAGAGATTTCATATTATCTGTAATCAATTTGGGCAGTATAGACATTTTTAACAATATTAAGTCTTCTAATTCATGAATATTGGAGTATTCCTATTCATTTATGTTGCTTACTTTTCAGCAGTGTTCATTTGTTTAATCAATGTTTGTCTTTTTGATCAATGTTTCATCAATAACAAGAGACAAAAGAAAGGTCATCATACAATAATAAAAGTGTCAATTCATTTGAAAGATGTAATAATTATAAATTTATATGCATGCAGTATCAGAGTGGCTAAATATGTAATTAAACATTGACTTTTCTGAAGTGTGATTTAGACAACAAAGTAAAAATAGAAGACTTCAATATCCCACTTTTAATTACAGATAGAACATCTTGATAAAAAATCAATAAGGAAACAGTAGGAATTCCTTCTTTTTCTGCTGCACAGTATTCCGTTGTGTTGTATAAATGTACAACAGTTGTTTAATCCACCCATCTACTGATGGGGAGTTAAGCTGTTTATAAAACTTGGCTATTGTATTTTATGGTAAACTGTTGTGAAAAACACACAAAAAATGTTGTTATTTTAAAATATGTTTTGTTTACTGTTTTTACTACTTTCAACATCTGTTTGTATAGTTTATCAGAACTGACAAAAAAATTAAAATATTGATGTAGATAAATAAATGAATACTTATTTAATTTTTTTCTCATAGTACCTCAAAGGAAGTAATAATATTGCCCCATTTTATTAATAAGGTAAAAGGGGGCCAGAAAAGTTATGTGACTTGCCTATTTTTATATATTTATGTATTGATTTAACTATTACTTGCACTTGGTGTTTCTACTCTGAAAGCCAATTATATTTTTCTACCACACTGCACTGAGACTATTGAAAACTTTTACATCTCATCCTACCTAGTTGAGAAGTAAAGAAAAGTTCTTATAGGTAAAGATGTTAAAATATTATAAAAATAAAAAAGTGGTGACTGCAAACCAAATGAAGATGTATAATGCTTTAAATGTAATTTACTTTTAGACTTAATTTTAGTTGTACATATGTATTAATCTCGTTTCACTCGGATCCCTATTTCTCCTTTATAATTTTAAATGATAGCATTGCTGGGTAAAGTAGCCTTGGTTGTAGGTCCTTGCTTTTCATCACCTTGAATATTTCACATCACTCCCTTCTGGTCTGAAATGTTTCTGTTGAGCAATCAGATCATGGACTAATTGGTGCTCTGTTGTAGGTAACTACCTGCTTTTCTCTTGTGGTTTTTAGGATTCTCTCCTTGTCTGTAAGCCTTGTCATTTTAATTATGATGTGTCTTGGCGTAGGCCTCTTTGGGCCCAACTTGTTGGGGACTCTCTGAGCTTTCTGGACTTGTGTGTCTTTTTCCTTCACCAGCTTAGGGAAGTTTTTAGTCATTATTTCTTCAAACTGGTTCTCAGTCCCTTGCTTGCTCTCTTCGCCTTCAGACATTCCCATGATGCAGATATTATTATACTTCATGTTGTCCAAAATGTTTCTTAGGCTCTCCTCATTAATATTTTTTTTTCTTTTTGTTGTTCTTGGTGGATGTTTGTTTGTTTTTTCTACCCTATCTCCCAAATCATGGATTCAGTCCTCTGCTTCATCTAACCCACTGTTCATTCCTTCCAGTGAATTATTTATTTCAGATACTGCATTCTTTATTTATGACTGGTCCTTTTTTCTGGTTTCTATGTCCTTTTTCATGCTGTTCAGTATCTTTATAATCATTACTTTAAACTCTGTATCAGATAAATTGCTTGCCTTCATTTCATCCAGTTCTTCTGGAGAATTCTCTTATTCTTTCCTATGGAGTCTGTTTTTTGTCTTCCTATATTGACTGCTGCTTTGTCTTTCCTGCCTTAGTTGTTAAACCAATCAGTCAACAAACTGATTAGTTTTTAAACTAATCAAGCTGTGATCAGCAGCTCAACTTAAGATCCACAAGTTGATACAGAGTAATTTCTGCAGGCAGGGCTCTTGCTTCCCCTCAAGCTGATGCCACTTGGAGAGTGCTCTGCTGAGAAAGATGGCTCCTGCAGTATGGGGGATAACTCAGCATGGGGATCCTGGTGCCTGTTCCTTCAGTTCTTTCCCCAGATCCACCAACCCCAGACTCTCCTCAAGTGACTCTAGTCCACTCTGCCCTTACTCTGCTGGAGCCCAGGGTAAGTGGGCTCTGACATTTTGTGTGTTGGCCCTTTAAGAAGCTCTCTGCACCTCTAGCTGTCTCTCCCTGGAAGACAGAAAACCTGCTGCTTTTCACAGCTGAATGTTATCTGGGTTTTTTTTCTAGCTCTGTTGCTGTAGGCTGGGTAACCCAGCTTGGGGTTTAGACCCCACACTTCTCAAGGGGAATTCCCTGGCCTCTGAAATTTCCTGCTGTCACTTCAGCTGCCACCTGTGGAAGCCTAGCCAGCTCTCTCATGTCTCCTCTGTTCTCTGTACCAGTAATGTGGTGAAGCAGTTTCTTCTGTCTGTCCATGGTTATAAGGCTTCTCTCCAGCTAGTGTTCTGTTGGTTATTCAGGATGATTTATCTACAATTTAATTGTAATTCCAGATTGGTCCTGGGAAGTTAGTGTAGCTTCCACATATTCTTCTGCCATCTTGGATCTCACAAAGTTATTTTCATATACAAAACTTCAAAACAAACTATTATAAACTATATTTAAAAGGTTTATTTTTTAAATGCTGAACATATGTACAATTGTTACATGGGAAGGACCTGATTTGACAGACACACTGCAACCTGAGCTTGTTCCTCAATTCTTGTCTCACTGGTGAGAGAAGGATCCAAGCAAGAAACTAACATGTACAGTAGAAATGAGATAGCAAGTTTATTTATGAACTACACATGAACATGAAACTACAGGCAAGCACCCAGCTAGTCTAAATGCCCCACGTATAGAGCAATGAAGTTGCGAGTTAGTAAGTTTGTTCTATATGCTTGAGCCAAGGCTACAAGTGGGCACTCAGCTAATATGAATGTGCAACTATTGGGGTTCAGGGGTTATATACCTTAGCTTCTAGGTTCCCGCTCCTTCCCTTTTGAGAGTAATGTACAGCTACAAAGTCTTTCTCAGTTAGTAAAGACTCTTTGTCTTTGTTAGTGACATTGCTACAAAGGCTCCCTTTTCCAGCACAGAGTCTCAAGGACTCACTTCCTCCCGAATTGTCCCTGTTTGTGATGTTCAGAACCCCTGTCAATCTTACCGGACCAGGCTCGGGACTGTTGAGCTAATTGGAGAGACATACATGCCTTCCTTTTGTTTCCAACCTCCTGTTTTAAATTCTTTGTTCGATTGTAATGGTGGAGGCCCTGCTTTATTTTCCCTCTGCTTATTCATTTCTAGCTGCTACCTACAGTAACACAATGAACAAATTATCTAATAAAATAGTTTAGATGTGGGTACTATGAAGCAGGAGCCTGCTTGTAACTTGCTTCTTTGTTTCCAGCTTTCCTGAGATGTAAGTAACAAATAAAGTTGTTAGATATTTAAAGTATATGACATGATTATTTGATACACATGAGGATTCCTCCAACTGATATGTAACTAACTTTTGAAACTTGATATAAGATGCATTAAAAAGAAAAAACTCTGATTATGCTGATAAAATAGCTTAAAATGATATGTGATATCAATATTATTGACCTATTAGGTACTTTCCAAAATAATTTAAATTTTATAAGAAATTTAAAATAGCTAAGTAGTCAACCCCAGGATATTTTTAAAATGCCATATTGTATAACCCCACAGGCTTTAGATTTATGTCCTAAATTTAGTCTTCTTTCAGGAAGCTCAGAGTTTGTTCTGATTGTTTACCAACTAGGCATTTTTAATAACTAAAATTATGCATTGAGGAATTATCTGCTTATCTTTCTTTCACTTCTCTTGTCATTTAGTTATATAGTCATTGTTCCATGAGACATAAAAGAAACATAATAAACAGAAAGGAATAATGAAGTTAAAGGAAGCCAGAAGAATCATGGGGTTACTAATAACACATTTGGAAAAATTTATCAAAACTAGATATCTCTTATCATTTTATTGCAGATAAAAATAAAACCTAGAATAGTAAAAAATAAACTCGGTTATTTATGGATATTTTTACTTTTATTTAATTAACCTGTTCATCAAACTTCACGGTTCTGAACAATTTCTGCATCACAGGTCTTTTCTCTTGATCAGGGAAAGTTTAATGCTGATAGGAGAAATCCAGAAGGCATAAGTTGAAGACTTGGGAGAGTAGGGTTAGAGGGAAAAAATGTAAAATATAAGTAATAGAAGAGTGAGAAGAAGCTAATAATCAGATTCTCCTTTTTCCTTTCATATAAGGAATTTGTTTTTAATTCCAAAATAAAATAAAAAAAAGAAAGAAGAGAAAAGAAAGGTATACCTACCTCCCCCTCTGAAATTCAGGACTATTTGACCAAACCTATCTCTAATTAACAGAACATGCATTTTGGTAGAAATATTCATACCTAGAAAACTTTACATTCAAGTATGGCCTGACTTATAAAAACTAAAAATCAGTATCAACACATTGAAATAATAACATCACTCACAGGAAGAACTTAATGATTTCCCAACTAAATGAAGTGTCATCAGTTATCTAAATTTAGTTGACTTCTCTAAGTGAGTTTGTTTTCATGATTTTTCTCTTTGATTACCAATCAATTATAAATCACAAACCTCAGTAGCCCTAGAATAATTCATAATTACATAAAATCTTCTACAGACTTAATGTGGAGCACTTGGTACTTTCAATATTTAATGAGATATTATAGATAAAAGCATTCAGAGAAAATGTTTTACTGGCATCACATCTTTCACAAATTTATTTTCTTTCTGTATTTGGCTTACTCTCAAATTTGAAATAAGAGTAAGTGAGAAGAGTGTATGGGATCTTGTTAGGGTCTATTGAAAATGAAGAGTTGACAATGAATGAGTCCTGAATGAAATTTTGAGAGATTATATAGATTCTACAAAGATCTGTGGGCATTTAGCCATGGTTATGAAAGTAAAAAGACACATAAAAATGTAAATATTAGCATTATTTACCAACATATATCTATCATTAGCTAAGACTTGCCAAATACTGTTCCAAGTGCTTTATGTATTAGTTCATCCAGTATTTGCAAAATCTGATATGGTAGTTACAAATATTATTTCTATATCTGCAGACTCTAAGAGATGAATTATTTACCAAAACAATGTTACTGGCAAGCGGCCGTATCAGCATTACGCTATGAAATTCTAAAGAACTTGTATTTATAATTAAAGGCAGCCTAAAATTCTGGAGAAGAGCACTGACCACACATTGGGCCATCTGAGGTTCAGATTCTAGTTATGTCCTCTAACAACTCCACGGTTTTGGACAAGTGATCTAATCTACCTACCAACCATTTTCTTATCTACAAAACAGAGGGTAGCTCTGGTTTATAAAGTCCTCAAAGGCTTAAAGGAGATAATTCACAATCTGTCAAGCATAATGAGAACTCTAATACCTAGTGTAATTGCAATAGGTATGGTGGCAGCAATAACATTTTGTACACTTACGACAACAAGTGTACAAAATAACATTTTGAGACATAAATTGAGGTTTATTTTAATCTTGATTTAGCCACCCATGATATGAAAAACAACTTTGTATTATCTGTATATTGTAAAATCTTGTCTTTTATGCCTTCATAAAAATGGCTAACAATGTTGCACCAATCTCATTACTTATAGAAGCTTGCTGCTTGCCATCAAGTCTTGTTCAGTTCGATGTTCAACTTGGGATGATTGTTCAGTCAGCTCCAAATCTAAATTAGTATGCCATTATCTAGAAACACTTTTTTACTATCTTAACCACAAAAATGTAATGAGAATTTATCTCAAGAATTTTACTGAAACCAAGATGTGCTATATCTATTGTCATTTCCACTAAAGTATAAACATAAAATTATTTGTCATGAGTTGTCCTTCATAGCTTTAGAGTGAAAATCACCATGAGGATCAACAATTCCTGACCTTAGTAAAGCTACAGTTTAGGACTGATGGATATGAGTTAAATGCCATTTCCTTTCTTGGTGCCACAAGATTATGTTAAGTGCCTCTATTTATATGCTATCATACTTCTCTGTATTTTTTTCATAACACATCTTAAAATTCAAAATTATTTATCTGTGTGAATTTTAAAAATATTTATCTTTCCTATTAAATGTAATTTCCAGGAGGGTTGGTTGAAGCCCCGCTATACACTGCAATTGTGCAATGCATCTTTACTTTATTACTGGAGATTATTACTCTTGTAAGTTTTAAAGGCAATTATTGTTTAATATTTACTTTTTCCTATAGTTCAAGTGAAATTAGGTCAAAGAGCCTTTTGTTCTTGCCCTAGTTTACATCCGCAGCCCCTTAGATTCTGTCCAGCACAAATTTGTTAATAAATATGTGTGAATAAATGAATGAATGAAATCATGTTTGATTATGTCAAATCAAATTTGGACAGTTATTTTGGATTTTATGCATTGATACGTTGTTTCTAATATAGGAGTGGGAAAAATAAAACTGCTCAAAAATTTAGTTAATATTTACTGAGATGGAAACTCAGCTCCACACTGATGCACGGATGTGAACAAGGCACATTCTCTGCTTTTTTTAGAGTTTGCATTAGCTAACAGACAGATAAATGCAAATAATTATATATAAGGCAATGCAAAGAGGACTGAGACTGCATGTACAAAGTGCAATAGGTCATAGAAATGTGGAAGCTAATTTAACTCTCAGCTTTAAATAATTATTTTTTAAAGTATATTTTATTGATTATGTTGTTACTGTAGTCCCAGTTTTTTTCCCTTTGCTCCCCTCTGCCCAGTACCTCCCTTCCCTCCAACAATCCCACCCCCACCTTAGTTCATGTCCATGGGTCGTGCATATAAGTTCTTTGGCTTCACCCTTTCCTATATTATTCTTAACTTCCCCCTGTCTATTTTGTACCAACCAATTATGCTTCTTAGTCCCTGCACCATTTCCCCATTTCTCCCCCTCCCCACTCCCAGCCAATGACCCTCCAAATGATCCCCAGACCTATGATTCTGTTCCTATTCTTAGTTGGATTTTGTTGTTATTTTTAAGATTCAGTTGTTGATAGTTGTGAGTTTGTTGTCATTTTAGTGTTCATAGTGTTCATTGACATTTCATATAATAATGGCTTGGTGATGATGAGCTCCTTTAGCTTCACCTTGTCTGGGAAGCACTTCATCTGCCCTTCCATTCCAAATGATAGCTTTGCTGTATAGAGTAATCCTGGTTGCAAGTTGCCTTTGATCACATCGAATACTGCTTGCCAGTCCCTTCCTATCTGCAAAGTGTCCTCTGAGAAGTCAACTGATAGTCCTATAGACAACACCCTGTAGGCACTCTCTGCCTCTCTCTTGCTGCCCCCAGAACTCTGTCTTTATCTTTCACCTTTAACATCTCAGTCATGATACATCCTGGTGTGGTCCCCTCTGGCTCCAGCTCCCGTGGGACCCTCTGTGCTTCCCGGACCAGCATGTTCATCTCCTTCGCAAAATTTGGGAAGTTTTCCTCATATTTTTCAATCCTTGCTTCATCATTCTGCACTGGTTGACTGGTTTTTTTTCTTCCTTACATTCCAAATGATTGATTTGAACCCCAGTTTCCTTCCCTTCATCATTGGTTTTGTGTGGATTTTCCTTCATTTCATTTAGCATAGCCTTCACTTCTTCTCTTATGCGTTTGCCATACTCAAGCATATCTGTCAAGCCTGTGAGCATCTCTATCACCAGTGTTTTGAATTCTGCATCTGTTAGGTTGGCTATCTCCTCGGTACTTAGTTCTCCCACTGGAACCTTGTTCCATTCCCCCTTTTGGGCCATACTTCTCTGTCTCCTCATTCTGACAGACACCTGTGTTTGTTTGCCTCCATGTCCCAGGTAGAGCTGTCAATACTGTTACATTGTAAGGACTGGAGCCTTAGGGATTTGTCAGTACAGGAAGACCTATTTCACCACGCTGTGGCACTATATATGGGGGAGGGGTCCGAGAGTGAACAATGCCGCCAGCCCAGCACTCGTCCCTTTTCCAGGCACCTTTCCCACCTCTGCACTGGACTGGCACCCCTCTAGCCAATGCCCTGGCTGTCATTCCCAGAGTGTGTAGGTCTGCGGATGCTCCAGGACCATGGGGGCTCTTTAAACAAGTGGACTCAGCTGAGATCGGTAGTTTCTGCCTCCACCCCAAACCCCACTGGTCTGCACAGTCAGAAGCAATGAGGCTTGATTTTCCCCGGTGCTGGGACTGTAAGCAGCTGCCGCCGCCGCCGCTGCCACCGCCGCTGCCACCACATTATGTCCTCTCCTCCCTGGCTCCGCCCCTCCTACCTGTCTGGATAAGTATTTCTTCTTTATATCTTTGTTTGCTGGACTTCCATGTAGTTTGATTTTCTAGAACTTACGGTTGTTTCTAATTTTGAGGTAGTTGTATTCCTTTTTAGTTGTGGAGGGAGACGCAGCATGTCTGTCTATGCCTCCATCTTGGTTGGAAGTTCTAAATGATTATTTAAATATATTTCTGTTTACATTTGTTAATTTGGTATTATTTGACTAAAAAATCATTTGTTCTGTTTCTATACAAATATGTTTTAGGAAAATGCTTTATTGAAATATGTTCTTTGTTTTTAACATGCTTTCTTTAAAGACTAAAATGATTTCCTATGTCTTTATCCCTTTAGTGTTTAGTCTTCCTTTCTACACACTTAAATTTGAGCCTTCTAATTTCAAACAATATTTAGTATCATGTGTGTCCTCTACTTCAAAGCTTCTTTAAATATATTTCTTGCCAATTTTGATTTGTACAAAATCCCAAAGGCCTAGTTAAAAGTTATGTGCAACAATAGAAGATTGCGTATGTTTTAAAGCAAGTAATTATATCCAAATCTTTATAATATTGATACACACTTTTTATAAAGGCTGCCATTATAAGGGGAAAAATCTACAAGCTGTATGTGGATTATTGAAAATTTTATTTAGAATTCAGAATTCATGTTTGAAATGTGAATATTACTCTAATGGTCACATTTTACATAATTTCTCTGAACCTTGTCCATGCCTTTATAAAACATCTACTAACATTAAATCAATTAAGACAGAAAATATAATTATTTTGGTTTACTTAAGATGCAAAAGTATTTTTTTGAGACAAATGAACACTAATATACCTTTAGATCTGAGACTAATGTCATTATCTTAGTTGAGCAAAGCTTGTAATGTTTTTATGTTTATATCAGTTTTCAATGAAGTTATTTTTGGATAATCTGAGCAGATTGGCATGAGGGGTAAAATTTAAAGTTTGTATGGTATGTTGTTATAAATTACTTAGTATATTATCATGTAGATTAGCATATGTTGCTATAATAGAGTGAGGGAAAAAGTGAGGGAGAGGAAATTTGATGTAGCAAGAAAAGCAACAATTTTATATTAAAAAAAAGAAAAAACTGAGTTGAAGTTTTAGTTCTGTTATTTACCAGTTGTACAAATTGGTCTGTTTATTAAGTTCTTATCTATCAGTTTTCCCAACAGTAAAATAAAGGTGATGATAATAACTTTCTTAATTTTCAATATGATGATTAAAAGGGATAATGTATATAAAGTAGTGTTCAAATTAGAAGGCACTAAATAAATATCAGTTACTAGGTATATGTACACACATACACCTATTTTGTCTAATTGGCATGTAGCACTTCATTTGCATCTGCACTCAAAATCCAACTTTATTCACAGAATACATTTAGTAACTGAAGAGAGCAAAGACTTGACATAATTCTTTGTATTCTTTGTTTTATTTTTTAAGTAATTGCAATATGTATATTTAAGAGCAATTAAGTACAAGTATTAGGGAAAAATATCATATGCTTTTGTATATCTCTCTTTGAGCATGGTTTCTGACAAATATTACATGATTAATAAATGCTGATAAAATAAATGATGAAAGTTATGTTCTGATATTAATTGCAAACAATGATTGTTAGCACCTATGTTCTTATTAAGCAGTTTTAAGACCTAAGTTATTCTCCCATTTCACTGGTATGGTATCTCAGAATAAATTAGTGGTAACATATAAGTAAGTAAACTGTAACATAGCTAATAATAAAAGAACTCAGAATAAAAAATAATGAACTTTTTCTTTAGGCCAAAACTTTGGTATTATTTTAATTGCACTACCTTAAGATAAAAACCTATGCATGAATATTACAATCAGATTATTGTTTTTTGACCAACACAAAGATGGCTTTTACAAGAATTTCTTGTGCTTGTACATTAAGTAATATCTTACTCTACCTACCTTTGAAGAGGTAAGTTCTCTCTCACTTACAAAAGAGAAAATGGCAGCATTTTGTCAATAAGTTTTCCTACAATAATTAATATCAATTGCATCAAAATTTTCTACTTTAGCTGGATGGCTATGATCTTTTTTATCTTTCATGTATTATTTATGAATGAAGATTTATGAAGTGTCTGTTGTGTGCAAAGCACTGGACTCTGTGTTGTAACAACCAGAAGCGTCTCTGCTCTCATTAACCTCACCGGCCAGGAAAGTGTCAGACATTAAATTAATAAAACACTATTGTTACAGAACCCCTGGGCTGCTCCAAATGAAAACAAACCCACGGGCTGTTTAGTTAGGGGCCTGATTGCCCGCCGCCAAAATTATAACTCTCAATACCAGAATTTAGTGAAAAGAAAAAGAATAGTTTATTTACAGTTATATAGATTTAGTTATTTGCGGATTTCTGTTGTTAAGTCTCATGTTCTTTAAAACACCCATAACACATATTCTTGCCTCCCCCTCTACCAAACCAGGCTAGTTTTAGAAAAGTTAGAGAAACTGTTTCCCTACTTTCCAAACACGGTTCAGCTTTACCAGCAGCTGCGAATCACTCTTCTGATTGGGGAGGTCCTTTCTGTGCTGTGGTGCCCTCCAGCTCTCAATGCAGAACCACCTGGATTCTCAGCCTCCTTGCAAATTGCCTTCTTCCTGCAAACTGCATGGATCTCCTCTCCTCAAAACTGCATGGCAAGAGCCTCTTAAAGCAGCCTGGAGACCCCTTCTCCAAGCCACATGGAGAACTTAGCTTCTTTATTCCGCATGGAGAAGGCCCCTTCACCAAGCCGTGTGGACTGGGGGCCAGAGAGCGAGAGAGCAAGAGACCAATCGAACGAGAGCGAGAGAGAGCTAAAATGTCCGCAGCTGCTTATATATCCCTGACTGCATCCTCTGACGCAGTGGGTGTTGCAAACAGTTCTGATCATTCACAAAACCCCATGTAGGCTCTGTGTGCTTTTTCTATACCATCCCCTGGTTCAAGACTCCTCCCATCTACCTGAGACCTTGGATGCATTAAAGCCATTTTGCATAAGAAAGACATGAGCCACCAGCCCCAGGCATGTGGAGGCATTCTAAAAGCTGCTTCCTTCTCCCCATCCCCCAGCCACAAACTCTGGGGATTTTTGGAACACCTCTGTTTCTGTAACACTATTTGGCACAAAAGTAAAAAAAAATGGTCATAATACTGCGAGGGAAGGCAGGGAGTTCTGAGAGTGAGTGTATAGTAAGGATATTCCTGTATATTGAGAAGCCCAGGGGAGTCCCCTGTGAGGGAGAGCTATGTAAGCTGACAACTAAAGAATAATCAATTTCTGTGAAGACTACTCCAAGTAAAAGAAAATGCAAAGCCTAAAACAAAACAAAACAAAAACTATTGTGACAATAAACACCTAAATAAAGAACTCATTGAGGGTTGAGTGAGCAATGGATATAACATATATTGACCTTGTTTTCCCTCCTGGTTGGAATGGGAAGAGATTATAGCAAGACAACAGATTTAGTAGGAAGTACTTTTTTTTTTTTCCTCTTCTTTTTGTAATGATAATTTCTTTAGCAGTTGTGAAGGCTGATGGAAATAGATTCAGTAAAACAGGATGTAGAAGATGTTCCTGAGGCATAGCCTCTGGGACTGAAAGAGAGAACTGAATCCATTGATGGAGCTTCTCTTTATTTTCAGAAGCAGGAGAATGGAGAAGACAGGAATAGATGTTGAATGGTTTATAGATTTATTTTTAAATGATTACCTCTGAGTCTCAAAACAATAAGTGAAATTCATAGGCTTGATTACACTACATATTATATTTCCCAGGATTTCATACTATGGCTTCCATTGACTTTACTGAAGTATTTTTCCCACTGGTATCACTTTAGACTAGCTTGTAGCAGAGCAAGGAATAATGTGAGGGGACCAGTGAAATTTCCTGTAACCTAGGTTTTTATTTTTCTAATAGAATATATTTAAATTCTGAGTTGCTATGTATTAATAATCACAAAGTGTGGATTTCTCTGATATGGTTCTTAATTTTCATAGTTAAAATAAGTAAACTATTTTAGAATGAATTCCAATTTGTTTTCATGTCATGTTACTGCTTATCTTTGGGCTCCAATCTATCATATAGTTAAAATAATTTCTAATCCTCACCAATTGTGACAGCCCCTCTCCCTTAACAATGATCACAAATAGATGAATATGAATGCCCTAAATTCCAATCCAAGTTATTTAATGTGGAAACTGTAGGAACCTGAACAAGTTTCTTAGCTATTCTGCAATATTCTTATCTGTGAAATGTGGACAATAATAACTGTCTTGCTGTATGTTTATAAGAACTAACAGATAGAAAAGATGTAAAATTTACCATATCTAGGCCTTTGCTCTTAGATGAAAAATACATTCAAAAGAGACTTTGGGCCACATCTCTTGGGGTAGAAACAGACCATTATTAGTTCAGGTCAAAACAAGTAAACCCCAGATTTGTGTAACTATGAAGCCATACTGTAGCTCTGTAGCTGATTATTTCTTGTGAAAACAGTTAATGGTTGATATTGCAATGATTCTAGGAATGCATGTGTGTATGTATGTGTGTGATTCATTATATTCTGTTAAAAGAAAATTATAATTCAATGAAAAGGCATTACAGGTATAGGCTTATACTGGAGACTGAGAGGTACCACCCAGATCCCACTTTAAAAGAAGGGCATGCTGTTCTAGCTTCTGGGAGTGATGCAGGCAGACATCCTCCAGCTGTTTGCTGCTGCAGGGATTACCTCAGCTGCAGAGAACTGCCTTGCCCATGGTCATGTCCTTTTCAGTGTAATCACATTCTGACCGATGTCTATAAGGTAAAGGCTTGGCCACTTTCACTCAATTCAGAATAACTCTGACATGCAATTCTAATTCCAGACACCTTCCAGAGTTGGCCAAGGCTGTTTCTGGCCCTGAATGGTAGTAAAACTTCTCTCTCAATTTAATCTTGCTTTCTTCTTCTGCCTCCTGCATGTGTTGATCCAAAAGATATGCACCAATAAACCACTTGCAACTAATTTCTACCTTATTGTTTGTCTTCTAGGGAATGCAACTTGCAAACAAAGACCCATATAAACTGCTGTGTTTTTTAAAGTTAATTTTAGAGAGAGAGAGACAAAGGAAAGGAGAAACAGAGACAGAGAGACAGAGAGAGATAGAGAGAGAGACATCAATTCGTTGGTTCTACTTATTTATGCATTCATTGATTGTTTCTTGTATGTAACCTGACTGGAGATCAAACCCAAACCTTGGTGTATGGGGATGACACTCTAACCAACTGAGCTACCAGGGGGCTACAGTGGTTTTCCTCCAGTCATACAAGAATCAAAGATGAGAGGATTTTGTCAAATCAAGTTGCAGTCTACAATATAAATAAATAAAAACAGGAAGTATTTATTTGGCTTGTTTTCTCACTATTTAGAATATCTCAAATGGTTTAGGTCATTGGGATTCTGAAACCCAGAGCTGGAGTATTCCCTATAGGTATCATGATTCAAGACATGAATATATAGCAAATCCAGTCTCTTTTTCACTCTTTCCTTCAGTTGGAAGTTTTATGAGGCCCTCTTCTGAGCCCACAGACTTTTCTAATGGCTTTATAACTCCTTCGTATCATACTCATGCAAGTCAGTATAAACAGATTTCTGTCAAAAGTGATCACCTTTACGAAAGTTCCAAGAGCAAATGCTTCCTGTGGACAAAGCAATTCAAAGTGGCTCAAACTTGTCTTAATGGACAGCAATTTCAGTCTCCATTTAGATTCTTTAGGCTCAAAGTTTGAAATAAATCAATAACTTTCTTATTTATTATCCACAAAGATACTTGGTAAACAGATTTTAGAGTTTTATTTTCCTAGAGTAATGCACTTAATTTTAACTCCTAGGTTTTTTTTTTCTATTTTTATGTCAGACTGCAGTTGTTTTATTACTTAATTATATTGATTATAGTGTTTTAACTGTCAACATAATTTCATAGAATAAATCCCATTATTATTAACAAAAATATCTGCACGATCAATTGATATAAATTGTTCTTTTTATTGGGAATATGTTAATAATAAAAGAATGTATGTCCAAAAGTTTTCTTCCACTTTTAAAAGTTTCTAATTGAATTTATTTTATTTTCTCTCATTTAACAACAAAAAACCTTAAGCATTGATAAAATGTCTTTTATAAAATCTGCAACTTTTAAAAATCTACATATATTTCTAATATTAAGGTGAGCAACAGTAACATTTCACACTAACGTTAAAAGAAACAGACAGAACTTTACACAATGCCTGTCACATGGTAATCACTCCAAAATAGGCACCATTTATAAAATCAGTGGTGCACAGGGATGCACTCTGACAGCATAATGGAAAGGAGGCAGCTGGAAAGGAAGAACACAGCAGAATCTGAATCCAACATTTGACTCAAAGGTCAGTTCTACATTTTGTACATATGAATTCTTTCTTCTGCACATAAATGGTGCTAGGGAATAAATAAGGAGATATAAGTTATTCCAACTAATTAATTCTATTCTCCTAATTTAAACAACTATGTTAGACAAGACTGTTGACAATGTAATCTTTAGAAAATGCAGTGCATAGTTAGCAGATGAATGAATGTAAAACATACATTTCTCAACCAGTTTGGTGACATCCCAGATTAGGGGAATGGAACATAACTAAAAAACTGCTAAATGTTAAGTCTACCTCAAGTAATTACCTATGATAAAACAAACCCAAGGGGTCAAAATCTGTATCCTGTTCTATTCAAGTTGCACTATCAGGGTAGGTGGATATAATAAGTTTATACCAATGTATGTAAAATGGAGAAAGCCCTTTTAATTTTATGCTTGTTTTTGGGAAATAATGTATACTAATATCCAGTAAAAGGCATTATTCATAGTATTTGGTTATTAGGAAATATTTTCTCTCATCAAGTGAATATCATATTTGTAGAAGAGGTTTTTTTTTTGTTTTGTTTTTTTGCAGTAGGTATGCATCTGATAATATAATACTTGAATAATCTCCAGAAAATACAATTACGGAGAATTTCATAGAGTATCCAACTTTGCTGTCAAGTTTTTCCAGTTTCCAGTTAGGATTTTCTTCTAGCACTGATATGAGCAAATCATTTGTGAGAAAACATAGTGACAGAAAGCTCTGTGACAGTGAGAAGGACAGTACTGTGGGTAGTCTTGACTCTTTAGGAAAATCCATGGGCACCTTTATATTTAACTCAAAAGACTACCAAATAAAAGTAAAATTAAAATTTGAGATTAGTAGCAATGATCAGGAAAACATCTGATTAGAGAATATGACATTTCCAACAAGCATAGAGGAAACTAAAATACTTTAAAAATAAAAAGAGAACAACAGATTGTGTTAGAACTTGACAGACAAGGTAAGCACGAACAGAAAGATGCTTGAGCCAAGCAGATGAATGCATAAAATGCAATTCATGGTGATGGTATTTTGACCTTATTTGATAATTTAAAAAGTGATGACTTTTGACTGCAACTCCAGAGATACCCTAAAAGAGCTACCCTACTAAATAATGTGAGCAAATATTTTAGGTGGTGATGTCATTGTAATGAGTAACTGAAGAAAAATACATGTAAATGGAGAAAAAATGCTTTCATTAAAATATTTATCTATGGTACATTAGGAAGTTACAGAGATCTTTCTTCTGACTAAAACATTCATTTTCCACAAAGCCATATCACTCCAAAAATGGAAGAAAATGGTTCTTCAGAGGCAAAAAAAAAAAGGACATTTTTATGCATGAAGTCCAGGTAAACATATGTACTTAAATAGATATACAATATATCTATGATACTCCAACTTCATTGAGGTGTAATTAGGAAGAAAAAATATCTGAAAAGCCTCTGTACAGGGTTACAATGAAAAGGGTTTGAGTTAACAATGGAATAGAGTACTGCAAAATAAAGCTACTATATTCAATTCCATAAAAATAGAAGATTTTTATGCAATACTTATTTTCAAACTGAACTATAAGTGGATCTCCTTAAAGCATTCTAGAGACAAAATGAAATAAAAGAAAGAAATAGAACAATAACATAATAACAAAATCCAGAAATAAACCATCACTGATATGATTGCTCATTTAATTTTCATCTGAAGAGGAAAATGTGTTACTAAATGACATTTTTAATTTCTTCATGTGATTGTGTAGTTGGGATAGGAATATTATGTAGATGCATAATGAAAATAGCTTCATATGACATTTTTGCAGAAGATATTTGAGTATATATGGCCTGTCAGTGCAAGAACAAGCATAGCAAAGAACAAGCACAGCAAACCAGCCTGCTCTTAAGTAGGTCTTAATTTCATGAGGCTATTAGAAAAAGCAATAAGGCCTTTACTAATGTAATGTGCAGTAAACATCAGGAGCATAGGGATGATGATTTTCACGCACTCAGATGCTGAGAGATGTGACACACTCGCAGAAGAACAATCAGGTCAGGCAGTTGGGAAAGGATTTCATGGTAGGATAAGGCCGACATGAGATAGCAATAATTAATTTAGCAAAATGCACTTAAATTTAGGACCCAGTACATGTTAGCCTATAGGAAAAAAAAAAAAAAAGACTAAAGATGTTGGAGAAGTAAAAGTAAGAATGAGAAAACAGAATATAATTCCAGTACCTATATGACTTTACACCATCACACAAAATGTATAGCGCCAAACCCATAGTACGGAATTATT